>NW_028225179.1:160658938-160739386 GCF_052327205.1 Somniosus microcephalus
CCTCCCTCGCCCCCCTCCCTCGCCCCCCTCCCTCGCCCCCCTCCCTCGCCCCCCTCCCTCGCCCCCCTCCCTCGCCCCCCTCCCTCGCCCCCCTCGCCCCCTCCCTCGCCCCCTCGCCCCCTCCCTCGCCCCCTCGCCCCCTCCCTCCCTCGCCCCCTCCCTCCCTCGCCCCCTCCCCCCTCCCTCGCCCCCTCCCCCCTCCCTCGCCCCCTCCCCCCTCCCTCGCCCCCTCCCCCCTCCCTCCCTCGCCCCCTCCCCCCTCCCTCCCTCGCCCCCTCCCCCCTCCCTCCCTCGCCCCCTCCCCCCTCCCTCCCTCGCCCCCTCCCCCCTCCCTCCCTCGCTCCCTCCCCCCTCCCTCCCTCGCTCCCCCCTCCCCCCTCCCTCCCTCGCTCCCCCCTCCCTCCCTCGCCCCCTCCCTCCCCCCTCCCTCCCTCGCCCCCTCCCTCCCTCGCCCCCTCCCCCCTCCCTCCCTCGCCCCCTCCCCCCTCCCTCCCTCGCCCCCTCCCCCCTCCCTCCCTCGCCCCCTCCCCCCTCCCTCCCTCGCCCCCTCCCTCGCCCCCTCCCCCTCCCTCCCTCGCCCCCTCCCCCTCCCTCCCTCGCCCCCTCCCCCTCCCTCCCTCGCCCCCTCCCCCTCCCTCCCTCGCCCCCTCCCCCTCCCTCCCTCGCCCCCTCCCCCTCCCTCCCTCGCCCCCTCCCCCTCCCTCCCTCGCCCCCTCCCCCTCCCTCCCTCGCCCCCTCCCCCTCCCTCCCTCGCCCCCTCCCCCCTCCCTCCCTCGCCCCCTCCCCCCTCCCTCGCCCCCTCCCCCCCTCCCTCCCTCGCCCCCTCCCTCGCCCCCTCCCTCGCCCCCTCCCTCGCCCCCTCCCTCGCCCCCTCCCTCCCTCGCCCCCCCCTCCCTCCCTCGCCCCCCCCTCCCTCCCTCCCTCGCCCCCCCCTCCCTCCCTCCCTCGCCCCCCCCCTCCCTCCCTCCCTCCCCCTCGCCCCGGGCTGGCAGTGCCTGCTGGGAGTTGTAGTCCAGCAATCTTCCCAATGGCCGACTCCTGCTCCTAATCTATGTTTCTCTGTTACTCCTCCTTTTCCCCTCTCCAGATTCCCAGTCTTAGTAAAATGCCCATTTGTCCCAGTCTGATGCTGGGTGCACCCTAAAATGTCACAGACTGCTTTTTCCCTTTGTTACTGCGATATTATTTCCTCCAGAATAGCCCCTCGAGGGATGCAAGAGTGAGCTGTGACTGTGAACCGGGGAGGCTCCGCCCACAGAAAGGTGACATCAGCAGGTTCAACCAGGAAGTACTGAAACTGAACATGGCCTCCAGACAGCAGGCGGAGGGTTGGACCGAGGATTTAAATTGTCAGGTCTGTCTGGATTTCTTCACCGACCCGGTAATACTGGAGTGTGGCCACAACTTCTGCCGCTCCTGTATCACCCGGTGCTGGGCGAAGAAGCGGAGAAACGCCTGCCCGGAATGTCGAGAGGAGTTTCCGGGAAGAAACCTCAGGGTAAATCCGGCCTTAGCGAGTCTGGCCGAGAAAGCTCGAAAATTAAAGCTGAATCCGAAAGAGAAGGAAAGTAAACTTCACTGTGAGGAACATCAGGAAGAACTGAAGCTGTTTTGTGAAACTGACATGAAACTGATCTGTGTGATTTGTATAGATGCGCGGGAACACAGAGAGCACCGGCCCATGCCCATTAAACAAGCTGTTAGAATCTACAAGGTAAGAAAGCATGAAGAAAGAAAGATTTGCATTTATATCGCGCCTTTCACGGCCAACGAACGTTTCAAAGTGCTTTACAGCCAATGAAGTACTATTTGAAGATCAGTCACTGTTGTAATGTGGGAAACACGGCAGCCAATTTGCGCACAGCAAGCTCCCATAAACAGCAACGTGATAATAACCAGATAATCTGTTTTTGTGACGTTGACTGAGGGATAAATATTGGCCAGGACACTGGGGATAACTCCCCCCTGCTCTTCTTCGAAATAGTGCCTTGGGATCTTTTACATCAACCTGAGAGAGCAGGCGGGGCCTCGGACAGTGCAGCGCTCCCTCAGCACTGCACTGGAGTGTCAGCCTAGATTTATGGGCTGAAGTCCCTGGAGTGGGATTTGAACCCACAACCTTCTGAAAGGGAACAGATTTGATCACCTGATTATTTTGTCACATTTTCATGGTCTAACACTTTTATTCTGTGATTTTTCTCTCCCAATCCCAGGGTCAGCTGAAATCTTCCTTAGATTCCCTCACAGAGAAGAAATCGGCGGCTCGAGAAACGGAATTAAAACAGAAACAGCAGATTTCCGCAGTTAGGGTAAGGTCTCCCTGCGCTGATTTTCTGGGATCTCGGTTAGTTTTGTTCCTTTTATCGCGGTACATTAATTATGTCTCCCATTTCATTTGGTAGGAACAGTCGAGCAGCCTGCAGACCCACATCACATCCGAGTTCGCTAAAATGCACCAGATTCTCAGTGAGAAAGAGCAGCATTTGATGAGCGATCTCAGGGAACAAGAGGGGACGATTCTAGAAACAATGGAGAAAAACCTTCGAGAAATTCAAGATAATTTAAATTCTATTCAGGAGAAACTCTCAAAGTTGCAGAAACAGATGGAGGAAAAAGACGGGCTGACATTTCTGATGGTGAGGATTATATTGCGGGTCAGTTCAGTGAACCTTCACACAGTCACAAAATAACTGATGAACACATAATTGGAGGTGGGATGCTAAGTTGAGAAGATGGTTAAGAAAGCATATGGGACACTTGGCTTTGTAAATGGGGGCATTGAATTCAAAAAGAAGGAAGCCGTGCTAAACTTTTAGAAATCACTGGTTAGGCCTCAGCTGGAGTATTGTGTTCACTTCTGGGCACCACACTTTAGGAAAGATGTCAAGGCCTTGGAGATGGTACAAAGGAGGGTCACCAGGATGATACCAGGGATGAGATACTTCAGTTATGTGGAGAGATTGGAGAAGCTGGGATTGTTTAAATTGGAGCAGAGAAGGTTAAGGGGAGACCTAATTGAGGTTTTCAAAATTGATGGAGCAAATAAGGAAGAAACTGTTTCCTCTGGCGAGTGGGTCAGTAACCAGAGGTCATAGATTTAAAATAACTGGTAAAAGAACTAGAGGTGAAATGAGGAGAAATGTTTACAGACGGAGGGTTGTTAAGATCTGGGACACACGACCTGACAGGCTGGAGGAAGCAGATTCCACAGGAACTTTCAAAAGGCAATGGGACATGTACTTGAAGAGGCCTCATTTTCAGGGTTCTGGGGAAAAGCTGGGGTGTGGGAATAAATTGGACAGCTCTTTCAAAGAGCCGGCACAGTCGAGGTGGGTTGCATGGCCTCCTCTGTGCTGTGATATTCTATGATTTTATTATTTTATGATAACTTTGAAATAAATGCAGCAGTTTCTGAAAAAGCAAAACTGATTTAAACCGATTGTTTTGTCTATTCTGAGGCGGTTCTGCTGTTGTCACCGAACTAACCGGCTCCCACACTGTCGGAAATGGCTTGCCGTGATCTTGACAGCACGTTTGTAATTATTTCTGTGTTGCCCAAGTTTAATATTCATCGAGAACGCACATTGGAATCGAGTTACAGTTAAAATTAGTGGGTGTGTCTGGTGCGGTGGGTGTGGGAGTCACTGTGTCTGTGAGTGACACTGATGTTGAGTTCCAGTATCTGACACACAAATCAGGCTTTTCAACTACTTACAATCATAGAATCCCACAGCACAGAAGGAGGCCATTCGGCCCATCGTGTTTGTGTCTGCCCTTTGAAAGAGTTGACCTATTAATCTCATTCACCTGGTCTTTCCCCATAGCCCAGAATTGTTTCTCCTTTTCAAGTATTTACCCAATTCCCTGTTGAAAGTTATTATTGAATCTGCTTCCACCGCCCTTTGCAGTCGTACATTCCAGATCCCGACAACTCGCTGTGTAACAGAGTGTTTCCCCGGGTCGTCTCTGGTTTTTTGCCAATTATGTTAATCTGTGTCCTCTGGTTAGGACCGAGCTCTCAGTGGAAACAGGTTCTCCCCATTTACTCTATAAAAGCCTCTTATCATTTTGAGCACCTGTATTAAATCTTCCCTGAACCTTCTCTGCTCTAAAGGAGAATAATCCCACCATCTCTAGTCTCACAACATAATTGAAGTCCCTCATTCCTGGTACCATTCTGGTGAATCTCTTCTGCACCCTCTCCAAGGGCTTGACATCCTCCTTAAAGTGTGGTGCCCAGAGCTGGACCCAATACTCCAGCTGAGGCCTAACCAGTGCGTTATAAAGGGTTGGCAGAACCTCTTTGCTTTTCTACTCTGTGCCAATATTTATAAAGCCAATGATCCCATTTGCTCCTTTAACAGCTTTATAAACTTGTCCTGCCACCTTAAACAATTTGTGTAAGTGATCCCGCGGGTCGCTCTGTTCCTGCACCGCCTTTAAAATTGTCAGTCAGTTTGTGTTGTCTCTCCTCGTTCTTCCTAACAAAATCTAGCATGTCACACTTCTCTGCGTTAAATTTCACCTGCCCATTTCACCGGTCTGTCTCTGTCCTCCTGCAGTCTGCCGCTATCCTCCTCACTGTTTACTACATTGCCAAGTTTTGTGTCTGCTGCAAAGTTGTCAATTATGCCTTGTATTCACAAGTCCAGGTCATTGATATATATCAAATAGAGCGGTTATTTCCTCTTTCTACCTGTGTGTGGGCAGCAGTGAGAATTCGGATTATCAGCAGCTTGTAACAATCTAGGTGTGATTTCTGCTGTCCGGATACAGACGCTCAGTCTCTGTCAACTCAGATTGTGTTTTATTTGTTTCAGGAGGAAGCTTGTCGGAAGAGGAGGTAGGACATGCTCTTTACTGAAACTCTGCACAGTTTGGGAAAATAACTCAGAAAATTGTTCATGGACAATTTATAACATCAACTGTTTACTGTTTACAGGAGTAGTGAGGAATATAAAGTACTGTCAGTAGCAGATGGCGCCCTGTCTATCGGAAAGTTCATCGGCCCTTTACAGTACACAGCGTGGAGAGAAATGATAGACGCCATTAGCCCTGGTAAATCTCTTCTATTCCTTTTCCTGATTTTATAAATCCAGATGAGCAGAGACTGAACGGGCTCCCAGATCGTGGATTAAATGATCACATTGTCAGTTGTTAATCCACGGGATCGATGGGCTTGCTTCAGGAAGAATCATCTGTCTTGGACTGTGCCTGGTGTAGGTTCCAGTAGAAGGTGGATTCCTGCTCTGTGGGTGCTGGGGTCTCTGAGTTTGGGGGTTGCCTGGTTGTTCCAGTTTTGCTTGTATTCCTGGTCAGGCTGTTGGTCAACTCATGATGTGGGCCGCAGCTTCCTCCTCAACTTCTGTATACTCTTGCTCCCACTTTTCTAGTTTCCCCCTTGAATTATTTATTCTTCCCCCATTTTTCCATTTTCGGCACTGCCCGATAGCGTATAATCGACGGACAATGTGATCGCGCACGTTTTGCGCTCCCCTAGAGTTTCTCTCACCGATTCCTTATGCATTTTAAAGGCTCCTCCGCCCCCTGTCTCCTCCTCACCCCCAGACATCCTTTCCTCCCCCCCCCCCCCGCCGCTAACTACTCTCCCCCCAGCAGACTCATTCCTCATCACCCCGCTGTCTCCACCCCCTGCTATTACCTCCCTTGATTGAACTCTTCCCCCACCCGCGCTCTCTCGTTCACCCCACTGTGACTCTCCCCTCTGTCTCCCCGCCAACTCGTCCCGCTACCGACTCCCCCACCTCCACCGTCTGCCCACCCCCCCCCTCCACATGCCTCCATCCCCAGCGCCCGCCGTCTACACCCCTCTGCCGTCTACCCAACGTCTCCCACCTCCCCCACCCCGCTGCCTTCCCTGTCTCTTTTCCCCACCGCACCTCACCCCAGTCTCTTCACCCCATGGCGGCCTCTTCTCCCCACTCCTGCTGGGTCTTATGTGAGCTCTGCTGCAAGCCAGGCACGATCGGTGCCATTACTCACCCCGAATTTGTAGATTAGAACCGAAGACTATTCCTTGTGGTCCTCAGCGTAATCTCCGGGCACTGCTTCCGCTGCAGCGCTGAGTCGGGGCCGAAATCGACAGGTCATAAACCCTGGAGTGACAGCAGATTCCATGAACACAACCCAGAGCCCGAGTGGTCACTTTAAATAGGAAAGCGTTTGAATAAATCACAGCAAGAAACTAAATCACTGACGGTGTTATTTTAACTTTCCCCCAGCTCCAGCCTCTCTGACTCTGGATCCGAACACAGCGAATCCCCGGCTCATCCTGTCTGAGGACCAGACCAGCGTGAGACTCGGAGACAAACAGCAGCCGCTCCCAGACACCCCGGAGAGGTTTGATTCCTGGCCCTGTGTCCTGGGAGCGGAGGGATTCACATCAGGGAGACACTACTGGGAGGTGGAGGTGGGTAACAAGACTGAGTGGGCTGTGGGAGTGACCCAACCGTCTGCCGGGAGGAAAGGGAGAATCGACCTGAGACAGGATACTGGATTGTGTGGCTGAGAACCGGAAGTGACAATTTTTCTGGCACCTCCCTCTCACCGACCCCCCTCACCCCGAGTGTGGAGCCCCGGAGGATTGGGGTGCACCTGGACTATGAGGGCGGATAGGTGTCATTTTACAATACGGACAACATGTCCCATCTCCACACTTTCACTGAGAGAATCTTTCCCATCTTCAATCCGGGAGCGAATGACGGCGGGAAAAACTCCGCCCCGCTGACAATCTGCGGGGTTAAAGGTCACTAACAGGTCCATCCCATAATTTCACCCTGCCTCCTGCCAGCTGCAAACTGAAGGGTGTCGGTCTCAGTCACAGGTGGTGCGGATGGTCCAAATGTCACCTGAGGTCAGGGCGACTACAACCGAGTGACAATGTCTTGTTGGTGAGATTTGTTTGTTTCATCGGTGCAGGGGAACAAACTCGTGGCAACTGCTCCAGAGACTCCTGTAGAATTAAATAAAAACCTCAAGAACATCGAGAATCGTTGGAGCCCAGAGACAGAGGAGAATCAAAACACGGGCAGAAATACACCAAGGGAACCACAGACTCCAGCTGGGAAGTTAAAGGTAAAGAGGGGCAGGGGAGAGGAACTAGGGTGAGATAGAACACCAGTGGGAAGGACATGACAAAGGGACCATCCGAGACACGGCAAATTAAATAATACCCGAGGGAAGGAAAAAGTAAAAGGGGCACCAGATAGAAGTGAAATCAAAAGGGAACAGGAGGGAGCGTCAGAAACATGGGAAAACCCAGGGGATGGAAATGGTCAGAACATTCAAGCATGTGGAGTGTTTAGAATAGAGAGTGGACAAGGTCATGTGAAGAGAAAAAGATTGGTGAAGTCAAGCGTAGGTCCCTTGCAGTCAGAATCAGGGGAATGGGGAACAAAGAAATGGCAGACCAATTAAATACATACTTTGGTTCTGTCTTCACAAAGGAGGACACAAATAACCTCCCAGAGATGTTGGGGAACATAAGGTCTAATGAGAGGGAGGAATTGAAAGAGATCAGTATTTGTAGGGAAATGGTGTTAGGGAAATTGATGGGATTGAAGGCCAATAAATCCCCAGGGCCTGATAATCTACAACCTAGGGTACTTAAGGAAGTGGCCCTAGAAATAGTAGATGCATTGCTGGTCATCTTCCAAAATTCTATAGACTCTGGAAGAGTACCCATGGATTGGAGGGTTGCTAAAGATACCCCACTATTCAAAAAAGATGGTAGAGAGAAAACAGGGAATTACAGACCGGTAAGCCTGACATTGGTAGTGGGGAAAATGCTAGAGTTCATTATAAAAGATGTAATAGCAGAGCACTTGGAAAACAGTGACAGGATCGGACAAAGTCAACATGGATTTACAAAAGGTGCTAGACTAATCTACTGGAATTTTTTGAGGATGTAACTGGTAGAATAGATAAGGGAGAACGAGTGGATGTGGTGTATTTGGACTTTCAGAAGGCTTTTGATAAGGTCCCGCATAAGAGATTAGCGTGTAATCTTAAGGCACATGGGATTGGGGGCAAGGTATTGACTTGGATAGAGAACTGCTTGGCAGACAGAAAGCAAAGAGTTGGAATAAACGGGTCTTTTTCCGAGTGGCAGGCAGTGATTAGTGGGGTACCACAGGGACCGGTCCTTGGACCCCAGCTATTCACAATATGTATTAATGATCTAGACGAGGGAAATAGATGTAATATCTCCAAGTTTGCAGATGACACAAAGCTGGGTGGGCGTGTGTGCTGTGAGGAGGATGCCGAGAAACTCCAGTATGATTTGGACACGTTGGGTGATTGGGCAGAAGCATGGCAGATGCAATATAACGTGGATAAATGCGTGGTTATCCACTTTGGTGTCAAAAACAGGAAGGCAGATTATTATCTGAATGGCAATAGATTGGGAGAAGGGGAAGTGCAACGAGACCTGGGTGTCCTTGTGCACCAGTCGCTGAAGGTAAGCATGCAGGTGCAGCAGGTGGTTAAGAAGGCAAATGGTATGTTGGCTTTCGTAGCGAGAGGGTTCGAGTACAGGAACAAGGATGTACAGGGCCTTGGTGAGACCACATCTTGAGTATTGTGTGCAGTTTTGGTCTCTTTATCTGAGGAAGGATGTTCTTGCCATGGAAGGAGTGCAGCGAAGATTCACCAGGCTGATACCTGGGATTGCAGGAATGACGTATCAGGAGAGATTGGGTCGATTGGGCTCATACTCGCTGGAGTTTAGAAGAATGAGAGGGGATCTCATTGAAACGTATAAAATTCTGACAGGAGTGGACAGATTAGATGCAGGAACGATGTTCCCGATGGCCGGGGAGTCCAGAACCAGGGGTCACAGTCTAAGGATAAGGGGTAAGCCATTTAGGACAGAAATGAGTAGGAATTTCTTCACTCGGGGAGTGGTGAACCTGTGGAATTCTCTACCACAGAAGGCAGTAGAGGCCAATTCATTAAATATATTCAAGAAGGAGTTCGATATATTTCTTAAGGCTAAAGGGATCATGTGCTTAAAATCAATCCCAGTCACTTACAGCATGTGAGATTGCCGGGGGAATCACCTAACCATCTCCATTCTGGCCAGGAATAGCGGCGTCTCTATACGCAGCCCTGAAAATCTCGCACCTTTAGTAGAGGCCAGGGAGCAAGGTGTTCAACTTTACATCATCCAGGAAAACCTAAACGGGAGGTTATGTGATTGTGGGGGGTGGGGGGGGGCAGCTTTGCAAATAATGGGGAGTAAAACCCCATTTGATTTGATTTGATTTGATTTGATTGATTTTGATTTGATTTGATTTGATTTTTTGTAAAATTGTACATGTTGAGTAAAGTCACTGGTGTTTGCCTTTCCCCCCCCCACCCCCCCCCCCCCCCCCCAAATGTGTAGCCTCATCAGACCCTAAACACTGAGACAACACTTCCAGTTGTGAAAACCGAGGATCCTCCGACACCGCCATGCACATTCGGGGACATTCTCAAGCCGCCGCTGAATGTGGTTCAGCTCAATGTGGTAAAAACGGAAAATGGGACCTCGCCAGTGAAACAAGGACCAGCAAGTAAATGACATTCTTTTAAAGCGTGAATTAAACTTTAAAAAAAAAAGATTCGTTGAGTGCAACTCGGTCTAATTCTCCGAAAGAATACTTTGAGTTCTGGCCCCAGCAGTTCCACTCTCCAGGTTAGCCGGGCTAACCAGTTGTGTCTACTGCTTTGCCCCCCCGGTGCTGTCCTGAGAGTTGGGTGAGACTACCGATGAGGTTTGCCTGCCAGAATCTAAATGGTTGCCTTTTGTACGGGAGGAGAAAGTGCTACACCATATATCAGAGGAATGAATGCTACTGCCAGGGAATGGAACTTGCTATCACTTGTATCGAACCTTGGTTCGACCACATATGGAGCACTCTGAACCGTTCTGGTCTCCATCTGATAAAAAGGGAGACAGAGCCACTGGAGAAAGTGCAAAAAAGGTTCACTAGAAATGATACCTGGCCTGAGAGGTTCTACCCATCAGGAAAGACTGAACAGGCTGGAGCTCTTTTCTGTAGAAAAGAGAAGGCTGGGGGGTGAGCTGGTCTTTGAGATTATGAAAGGGTTTGATCGGGTAGACGTAGCGAACATGTTTCCACTTGCGGGTGAGACCAGAACTCGGGGGCCATAAATATAAGCTAGTCACTAATAAATCCAATAGGGAATTCAGGAGAAACTTCTTTCCCCAGAGAGTGGTGAGAATGTGGAACTCGCCACCACAGGGAGTGGTTGAGGTGAATAGTGTAGATGCAGTTAAGGGGAAGCTAGATAAACACATGAGGGGGAAAGGAATAGAAGGATATGTTGATGGGTGAGATGAAGGAGGGTGGGAGGAGGCTCGTGTGGAGCATAAACACCCGCACGGACCTGTTGGGCCAAATGGCCTGTTTCTGTGCTGTTATTAAGTACTGTGCTGTAATTAAGTACAGATAGCAGAGTAAAGCTCCTTCTGCTGTCCCTCAACAGTGTGCCTCCGGCCCTGCTGCATAAGAGCACCTACAACAGCCCTTGCAGGGCCTCAGCCTGATGTTCCAATTGGTGTTGAATTAGGGGCCGTTATATGCAGTCAGCCGCTATGCAAACTGTGATTGATCCAGATAAACCGAGTTCACACACGGCCTTTCATTATTCTGAATTAGCAGATGAATTTTGTGAATTAAGGAATAATTCTTTAGCCCTTTTCATCATGCTAAAATGTATCCGGTGGCGTTTTAGGTATTACAAAAAGCGCAGCGTTGATTTAAAGTGTTGCGCAGTCCAGTAGTTGTGTTATCATTGGATAATGGGGTATTACCCTGTTGCAGTCCGATGCCTGGTGCTGAGATCAGACGGGCAGCAGCAGGAGTTGGATGCGTGTGTTCCGTAAATATCGGGCAGTGTGTCCCCTGCTGTAATTTCACTTTGTTTCTCCTTCGCTCCAGTACAAGCCACCACGACTACTAAGGCCAACAGCATCCTGTGCAGCAAGCCGACCATCCAGCCCAAACCGGTTGTCATGACGACGTTGCCTACCGCGCCAAGCGCCAGCCCGGCAAAGACCATCATTCTTCAGTCGGTGCAGACCGGTCAGCCGCAGAGTCTGCCATTAAAGCAAACCATTCCAGGTACACGTCCGCTGCCTTTTTATAAAAAAAAAAAAAAAAAACAATTATTCAAAGAGCTTTCTTTCATAGATGTCCTCCTTCCCTTGGGCTTTTTGGAGAGCCGGGGGTGCAAGCAGACAGACTGCGTAAACTTTCCTCGCTCAGCAAGTGGAAGCTGGGATTGCAAATCTGGCAGTAACCCCAAGGGCTGCTTTCTCTTTCCGCTGATTCGGTTCTAGAATCGTACAGCACAGAAGGAGGCCATTTCGGGCCCATCGTGCCTGTGCCGACTCTTCAAAAGAGCGATCCAATTAGTCCCACTCTCCTTTGCCCTTTCCCCATAGCCCTGCAAATGTTCTTCCCTTCAAGTATTCATCCCTTTTGAAAGTTATTATTGAATCTGCTTCCTCCACCCTTTCAGGCAGTGCATTCCAGATCATCGTAACTCGCTGCGTTAAAATAAAAAAGAATCCCATCTCCCCTCTGGTTCTTTTGCCAATGACCTTCAGTCTGTTCTCTGGTTACTGACCCTCCTGCCACTGGAAACAGTTTCTCTTTATTTACTCTGTCAAAACCCTTCATGATTTTGAACACTTCTATGAAATTTCCTCTTAACCTTCTCTGCTCTAAGGAGAACAACCCCAGATTCCCCAGTCTCTCCACATAACTGAAGTCCCTCATCTCTGGTACCATTCTGGTAAATCTCATCTGCATCCTCTCCAAGGCCTATTCCCTAAAATTTAGAAGTTTAAGGGGTGATTTGATCGAAGTTTTCAAGCTATTAGGAGGAACAGAGGGTAGATTGAGAGAAACGATCTCCGCTGGTTGGGGAGTCTAGGACTAGGGGATAGAGTCTAAAAATTAGAGCCAGACCTTTCGGGAGTGAAGTTAGGAAACACTTCTACACACACAGGGTGGTAGAAGTTTGGAATTCTCTTCCGCAAATGGCAATTGATGCTCGGTCAATTAATTTTAAATCTGAGATTGAGAGATTTCTGTTAACCAAAGTGATATACCTATCAATTCATCCAATGAAAAGCGACGAGTTAAGACAGTAACTATAGGTTTTTATTGGCTAAATAACAGAGCCCACCCTCGTGGGTGATCGGGTCCAACAAGGAGGAATACCAGCCAGTCGACCACCTTTATACCTGGGCAAGCAGGCGGAGCCATGGGCGGAGTCAGCTGTGGTCAGCCCAGGTATAACAGCGTGACAAGAGGTGACCTTGTGTAGTGATACAACAGTGTAAACAGTGATAACCATAGTGTAACGATATAAACAGTGATAACCATAGTGTAACGATAGTGAACGATAAAAGTGGTTTACCACATTCACCCCTTGTTTAGATTTGAGTCCGGCGGGGTGAAGTGTACTACCAGTTCGGGTATGTCAGTCTGTCCGGAGGCCTCGTAAGTCTTTCTGATCGGCGCGGCGGCGGTGGTGCAGTATCCGATGTTAATGCTGGTGTCTGCGTGGTCGGCGAAGGCTCGTGGGGTTCCGGCATGCCGTCTACCTGGGCTGGATTTGGGGGAGTGGTGGGGGGTAACGGTGGTGTCTCAGGGGTGCCCGAGGGTGCAAGGTCTCGTAAGGAGACTGTGTCCTCCCGCCCGTCTGGGTATGCCACATAGGCGTACTGGGGGTTGGCGTGCAGGAGGTCCACCCTCTCGACCAGGGGGTCCGTTTTATGGGCCCTCACGTGCTTCCGCAGCAAGACGGGCCCCAGAGAAGTCAGCCATGTTGGTAGCGAGGTTCCCGTAGTCGACTTCCTGGGGAAAACAAACATTCGTTCATGGGGGGTGGCGTTAATGGCCGTGCAAAGCAGTGACCGGATGGAATGCAGCGCTGCCGGGAGGACTTCCTGCCAGCGAGAGGTTGGGAGGCCCTTAGACTTTAAGGCTAAGAGGACGGCCTTCCAGACAGTCGCGTTCTCTCTTTCCACCTGGCCGTTCCCTCGGGGGTTGTAGCTGGTGGTCCTGCTTGCAGCAATGCCTCTCGCAAGTAGGAACTGGCGAAGTTCCTCGCTCATGAAGGATGAGCCCCGGTTGCTATGTATATAGTTCGGGAACCCGAACAAGGCGAAGAGGTCGGTCAGGGATTTGATGACCGTGGTACTGGTCATGTCTGGGCAGGGGAAGGCAAAGGGGAAACGGGAGTATTCATCAATGATGTTGAGGAAGTACACATTACGGTCAGAGGATGGGAGGGGCCCCTTAAAATCGATGCTCAAGCGCTCGAAGGGGCGGGTGGCCTTGATCAGGCTTGCTCTGTCTGGCCTAAAGAAATGCGGTTTGCATTCGGCACAGGTTTGGCAGTTCCTGGTCATGGTCCTGACCTCCTCGATGGAGTAGGGCAGGTTGCGGGCCTTAATGAAGTGGTAAAGTCTGGTGACCCCGGGGTGGCAGAGGTCGTTGTGGAGGGTCTGCAGTCTATCAATTTGCGCGTTGGCGCATGTACTTCGTGATAGAGCATCTGGGGGTTCGTTCAGTTTACCAGGCCGGTACAAGATATCATAATCATAGGTGGAGAGCTCGATTCTCCACCTCAAGATCTTGTCGTTCTTGATTTTGCCCCTCAGCTTGTTATTAAACATAAAAGCGACCGAACGCTGGTCGGTGAGGAGGGTAAATCGTTTGCCTGCCAGGTAATGCCTCCAGCGTCGTACTGCCTCCACGATCGCCTGGGCCTCCTTCTCGACCGAAGAGTGTCGGATCTCAGGGCCCTGGAGGGTCCTTGAGAAGAAGGCCACAGGTCTCCCCGCCTGGTTAAGGGTTGCAGCTAGGGCGAAGTTGGATGCATCGCTCTCCACTTGGAAAGGGATAGACTCATCCACCGCGTGCATTGTGGCCTTAGCAATGTCTCCCTTTATGAGGGAGAAGGCTGCGCACGCTTCTGCCGTCAGGGGGAAGGAGGTGGACTTCATGAGGGGTCTGGCTTTGTCCGCATAATTCGGCACCCATTGGGCATAGTAGGCAAAGAGCCCCAGGGTTCTCTTCAGCGCCTTTGGACAGTGGGGGAGGGGAAGCTCCATAAGGGGGCGCATTCTTTCGGGGTCGGGGCCGGGGCCGATGACTCCGTTCTCTACTACGCAGCCGAGGATGGCAAGACGTGGGGTGTTAAACACACATTTCTCCTTATTGTAAGTGAGGTTCGGCCGTACGGAGGAATTTCTCCAGATTAACATCGTGGTCCTGCTGGTCGCGGCCGCAGATGGTGACGTTATCTAGATAAGGGAACGTGGCCTGCAGCCCGTTCTGGTCAACCATCCGGTCCATCTCCCTTTGGAAGACCGAAACCCCGTTGGTGACGCTGAAGGGAACCCTAAGGAAGTGGTAGAGGCGGCCATTCGCCTCGAAGGCGGTATACTGGCGGTCCTCAGGGCGGATAGGGAGTTGGTGATAGGCCGACTTAAGGTCGATGGTAGAGAATACCCGGTACTGTGCAATCTGATTGACCATATCAGATATGCGGGGAAGTGGGTATGCGTCCAGCTGGGTGTACCGGTTTATGGTTTGGCTGTAGTCGATGACCAGGCGGTTTTTATTGCCGGTCTTAACGACTACGACCTGGGCACGCCAGGGGCTGTTGCTCCTCTCGATGATGCCCTCCTTCAGGAGGCGCTGCACCTCAGAGCTAATAAAAGCTCTGTCCCCGGCGCTGTACCGCCTGCTCTTGGTGGCGACGGGTTTACAGTCGCGGGTGAGGTTAGCGAACAGGGAGGGGGGCGGGACCTTGAGGGTGGATAGGCCGCAGGTGGTACGCGGTGGGCGGTTTAAAGGCTGCTGGTTGTCGACTGTGAGTGGGGGGGAGGGGTCCACCGTATGCCAAAGTGACACTTTGAAGGTGGGATTGGAAGTCCAGCCCTAGTTGGACGGCAGCGCAGAGCTGGGGCAGGACGAGGAGTTTAAAATTTTTATACTCCGTGCCCCTAACCGACAGGGTCACAACACAGTAGCCGCTGATGTCTGTAGAATGGGACCTCGACGCCATCGAGATCCGGTTGCGCGTTGGCCGGACAGTGAGGGAGTAGTGGCTCACCGTGTCTGGATGGATGAAACTCTCCGTGCTTCCGCTGTCGAACAGGCAGGTCGTGGCGTGGCCGTTTACTTTGATGTCCATCATGGAATTGGACAGGTGATGCGGGCGAGCTTGGTCCAGTGTGACGGAGGCTAGTGTATGGCTGAGCGAGCTGCTGTAGTCTGCGGGTGAGGCGGTGGTCGGGTCTGGAGACAAGGTGGCGGTCGAGTGTGGTGGACAAAATGGCGGCGCCCACGACGTTGAATAACATGGCGGAGAAGATGGCCGCCCCCACAACTCACATGAGGCACTGCTGGCGTCGGTGGCCTTGATCAAAGATGGCCACCCCATGACTCACGAGGGGATACGGGCATCTGTGGCCTTGATGAAAGATGGCCGCCCCCACAACTCGCATGAGGCACTGCTGGCGTCTGTGGCTCTCCCCCTGCAGGCCTTCGCGAAGTGGCCTTTCTTGTGGCAGTTGGAGCAAGTCGAAGCAGCCGGCGGCCCGATCGCGGGGCTCCGATGTCGCAGCCGGTACCGGGGGTGGCGGTCCCGATCGGTTCTGGGACGCCGACGCTGAGGTAGGTCCCAGAGGCGGCGGTGCGAGGGGTATTGCGGCCGGGGTCGGGCCCGAGTCCCAGGGTCGCGCAGCACAGTACCTGGAGTACGCCTCGAGGTCCCGATGGGCCACTTCCAGAGAGCGAGCGAGGGCTGCAGTTGTGTTTAGGTCGAGGTCCTTTGATTCGAGCAGTCTTTGCCGTGAGTAGTCGGACCGAAGGCCTTTCACGAAGGCATCGCGGATATTCCCTTCAGTATTTTCTGCAGCCGTTACAGCTTTAAAGTCACAGTCCCTGCCGAGTGTTTGTAGCGCCCGTAAAAATTCATCTACAGACTGTCCTGGCTGTTGCGAGCGGGATCTTAGATGTCTGGCATACATAGAATTTACCGGGCTCCGGTACTGCTCTTTCAGCAGGTTGAGGGCGTCCTCGTATGTAGCAAGGTCCCGGATGAATGCAAATACTTTAGGGCTCACCTGGGCAGTCAGAACTCTTAGTTTGGATCCCGGAGGCACGCCGGATTCTCCCAGGTAGGATTCGAAGCAGCTCAGCCAGTGTTCGAAGTCGAGGGCTGAGTTCGCTGCCTGGGGGTTTAGATCCAGGTACGGCGGTCGGAGGGCTCGCAGCCAGGCCGACTGCTGTGGCTGTTGTAGCTGGCCGTTTGGCTGGTCGTCTGGCTGCTCCGATCAACTCATTTCAAAATTTAGCCAATAAAATTGATATACCTATCAATTCATCCAATGAAAAGCGACGAGTTAAGATAGTAACTATAGGTTTTTATTGGCTAAATAACAGAGCCCACCCTCGTGGGTGATCGGGTCCAACAAGGAGGAATAGCCAGTCGACCACCTTTTTACCTGGGCAAGCAGGCGGAGCCATGGGCGGAGTCAGCTGTGGTCAGCCCAGGTATAACAGCGTGACAAGAGGTGACCTTGTGTAGTGATACAACAGTGTGAACAGTGATAACCATAGTGTAACGATATAAACAGTGATAACCATAGTGTAACGATAGTGAACGATAAAAGTGGTTTACCACACAAAGGTATTCAGCAATATGTGGTAAAGGCGGGTTTATGGAGTTAGGCCACAGGTCAGCCATGATCTCATTGAATGGCGGAACAGGCTTGAGAGGCTCAGTGGCCTCCTCCTGTTCCTGCAAGACGTGTAAAGGGACTCCAGTATAGTAAGCCAAATATATCGGGGCCGACTCACTCGCCCTTTGATAACATGGCACGGCCTGTAGAACATCCCAGCTTCCTCTTGTAATGCAAGGTTGCCGGTTAACACAACGTATTGCTGGCTGTGATGGCAGATACTTACACACCCAACCCAGGCAATGACTATCTCCAACAAGTGAGAGTCTAACCACCTCCCCATGACATTCAACGGCATTACCATCGCCGAATCCCCCACCATCAACATCGTGGGGGGTCACCATTGACCAGAAACTAACTGGACCAGCCACATAAATACTGTGGCAATGAGCAGGTCAGAGCTGGGTGTCTCACCTCCTGACTCCCCAAAGCCTTTCCACCATCAACAAGGCACAAGTCAGGAGTGTGATGGAATAATCTCCACTTGCCTGGATGAGTGCAGCTCTCAACACTCAAGAAGCTCGACACCATCCAGCACAAAGCAGCCCGCTTGATTGGCACCCCATCCACCACCTTAAACATTCACTCCCTCCACCACCGGCGCACTGTGGCTGCAGTGTGTACCATCTGCAAGATGCATTGCAGCAAATCGCCAAGGCTTCTTCGGCAACACCTCCTAAACCCGCGACCTCTACCTCCTAGAAGGACAAGGGCAGCAGGCGCATGGGAACACTTCCAAGTTCCCCTCCGAGTCGCACACCATCCTGACTTAGAAGTATATCGCCGATCCTTCATCGTCACTGGGTCAAAATCCTGGAACTGCCTCCCTAACAGCACTGTGGGAGTACCATCACCACACGGACTGCTGCTGTTGAAGAAGGCGGCTCACCACCACTCTCTCAAGGGCAACTAGGGATGGGCAATAAATGCTGGCCTTGCCAGCGACGCCCAGATCCCATAAGTGAATTTAAAAAAAAAGAAAACTGTAAAGGAATAAGGAATCTTTAGCAGCGAACTTATTTCCAATTTGTAACTGAGAGTATGTGGGTGTGATCGCGTGCTGCTGCATACTGCAAGGGGAACCTCTGTACATGAAGGGTCGGTAACCAGAGGACACAGATTGAAGGGGATCGCGTGCTGCTGCATACTGCGAGGGGAACCTCTGTACATGAAGGGTCGGTAACCAGAGGACACAGATTGAAGGTGATTTGCAAAAGAACCAGAGGCAGGATGAGAATTTTATTTTTTTTGCACGCAGCGTGTTGTGATCTTGAATTCGTTGCCTGAAAGGGTGAAAGCAGATCCAATAGCAACATTCAACAGGGAATTGTATGAATACAAAATGTGCAGGGCTGTGGTGAAAGAACAGGGGGAAGGGCGACTAACTGGATTGCTCTGTTAAGACCAGCAGAGGCAGTGACCTCCTCCTGTGTTGTTACAAAGAATTAGGCCTAGAAATTCAGTTGTTAGCGCCAGCCGCTAGCGCCTTAGGAGGAGGAGGGGGGCGCCTCTCTCGAACTTCAGTCAAGATTTGGCGGCGGCGCAAAACCGCAGCGCCCACTCAGCTGCGCGAGCAGATCCTGACATCATTTCGTGGTGCAACGCCCTTGGAGCATCCCGAACCGGAACTTCAGTGGCGCCCCCCCTTCTGTGCGCCTGGTGCCCCCAGCGACTGGTTGAGTGGAACGGTTCCCAGTCGCTGTGGGGCGCGGGGGGGGGGGGGGGCGCTATTTAAAGGGGACTCTTCCTGCATTCTTTGTGGCAGCCATTTTGTTCCACTCCTGTGTGAGAGAGAGAGAGATTTGGAGAGAGATGAAGGGAGAGAGCTTTCTGCTTTGACTCAGCGCTCGCACAGGTACTTCTGGCTTCAGGCCAGAGCTTTGCATTTGGATTTAACTTTCAGTGCCATAGCCTTGAGTCGCCACATATACTGGGGGCTGCAATGGGTGGAAACGTTGGGTTTCTGCATTGCATTCAAAGGGCTCAGAGACGCCGAGAGAGAGTGCCAGTCATGGCCAGACGGAGAAGGGCCAACAGGCGTCGGCACAGGAGGCCTTACCCACCCAGGGTATACCGCCAGCAGTTCTCATATCTCAACATGTCTGAGGAGCAGTGTGTTCGGAGGCTGCGATTCAGAAGGGAGGTGGTCACTTGAGATCTGCCACCTGCTTCAGAGAGATCTGCAGCCACAGCTGAGGAGCAGGACGTCTGTCGGTGGCAGTGAAGGTGACAGTGGCTCTCAACTTCT
The DNA here is from genome assembly GCF_052327205.1 of Somniosus microcephalus. Lineage (NCBI taxonomy): Eukaryota > Metazoa > Chordata > Chondrichthyes > Squaliformes > Somniosidae > Somniosus > Somniosus microcephalus. The sequence continues at coordinate 160,677,985 of NW_028225179.1, forward strand.
ATGCCACCGGCTCCTTCCAATCCGCTACTGGGGACATTGCCAATATCTCCCAGTTCGCGGTACATTGCTGCATCCGTCAGGTGACGAATGCCCTCTTCAGAAGGAGACGTCGGTACATCTCCTTCCCCATGACCCCAGACAAGCAGCAAGAGCATGCAATGGGATTTGCAAGAATAGCGGGCTTCCCCATGGTACAGGGCGCCATTGACTGCACGCATGTGGCTTTGCGGGCACCTCTACAGAATGCCAAGGATTACTGCAACCGGAAGGGCTACCATTCGCTCAGCGTCCAGTTGGTGTGTGACCACAGGCAGCTCATACTAGCTGTCAATGCCTGCTTTCCAGGCAGCAGCCACGATGCCTTCATCCTGTGCCAGACTTCTGTGGCAGACATTTTCGAAGCCCCGGCTCACCCAGGAGGCTGGCTTGTCGGGGACAAGGGCTATCCTTTGTGCACCTAGCTCATGACCCCGCTCCGTGCGTCCAGCACCCCTGCTGAAGAACGATACAATGACAGCCATCAAGCGACCAGGAACATCATTGAGCACACAATCGGCGTGCTCAAGCAACGGTTCCGCTGTCTGGACCATTCCGGAGGAGCCCTACAGTACTCGCCTGAGCGAGTCTCCCATTTCATTGTAGTGTGCTGCATGCTGCACAACCTGGCTATCCTCAGGACTCAGCCACTGCCAGCAGACATTGGAGGACCACCGGAGGAGGAGGAGCACCAAGACGGGAGGGAGACACAAAGTGCAAGGGCCGTCCGTCGGCGGATTATTGCAAGTCGGTTCTAGGCCCCCTCTCAGGGAATGGCTTGTGCCATTGAAAGAACATGAATGGAGCCGCTCCGCAAACCCTCAGCCGGTCATGGCAACAAATAGTTCAAAGTGCAAACATGGACAATCTGAATAAAGACCAATTTTTTATTTTACAAACTCTGTGCCCTTCCCGCATGAGAAACAAATACACAGAACCCCCCCAAAAAACAGTCAGACACATAACTGGCTCTCTCAACCTGGAGAAAATGAAAAAAACAGTTAAACAAAAATGACCATGATCCTCGGTCTTCATATTTAAAAAAAAAACAAAAAAAAACAACATTTTGCCACACCGTCTACTTTTTCGCCTGCGAGGGTGGTCCGCCTCGGTTGCGCAATTTGCCCCTTCCTGCCCTGCAGCTCCTTAATGGGACCCCAGTGGCTGCAGCAAGGCTGGGGGAAGGCTGCTGAGGGTCAGATGGTGAGTCGGCAGATGCCCTTGGGGGACGGCCTGGACCAGCTCTGGGCCTGGAGGGCCCGGCTGCTGACTACTCCAACTGCTTGGGCGGCAGCAGTCTGTCCTACGGGTGGTGGCAGCTGCACTGGAGGAGTGACAGTTGGCAGCAGGAATGCTGCCAACCTGACAGCACAGGCACTCCCTGGTCGGCCGATACACTGGCACTCGCGCGGGCCAGCACTGAAGCATGCGCAGCAATCTGCTGAAGCACAGACTGCTGGGCTGCTGCGGCGCGGCAAGGGCCCCGGCGATTCCTGGCCGATCCAGCGAGGGTGGCAGCAGTTAGTGCCCGTGTGGCCCTGATCTGTGTCTGCATCAGACCAGCCAGTGATTGCATGGCACAACTAAGCACTTGGCTGGAAGCCGTCTGTGCTGCCCCGAAGTCCTGCAGACTCCTGGCCTGTGCTGCCCTGAAGTCCTGCAGACTCCTGGCCTGTGCTGCCCTGAATTCCTGAACACTCCTTGACAGTGACTCTATGGAGTCAGGCATCCTTGCCACTGCAGCCATGAGCTCAATGTGCCTGCGCTCAGCCTGGGCACCCATTTCACCAAGGAGCCGCACCTCCTCTGCGCTCACCGTAGCAGGACTGGAGGCCACACTCACCCTCCGGGGAGAAGGCCGCCGAGCTTCCCCACCCCTCCCGCGTTGCTGCAGCTCGCTGGGCCCCGGAGCTTCACCGTCATCAGACCCTTGCTCCCCTCCAGGGAAGACGTGTCCCCATCATGGCCATGGGCTGCCTCGGCTGAGGGTGGCACTGATGGGCTGGCTTCCTCTTCCTCCTCCTCCTCGCCTTTTGACTCGGTCCCAATGGCAGCTTGAGGGCCCGCCTCCTCACCTGGTGATTCAGCATCTGAAAGCAGGGAGGCACAGGAGTTGCTATATAGTGAGGACAGGGCGGCAGCGAGGGAGGCATGAGTGCTGCAATGCACTGCATTGGTTCGAGAGTGGCAAAGGATGCTGGTGTGAGGCACAAGTGGAAAGAGAGAGGTGAAAAAGGTGATGACCTTACCATTGCTGTCCAGAACGGGGTCAGCATCTCCAGTGGCGACGGGGCCAATCAGCCGGCCTCCCATTATCTGCTCCACTCGCTGCTCCAGGTCGCTCAGGTCTTTAAGGTCAGGACGGCCTCCCCCCAGGTCCGTCGCTGCTGCCTCCGATTGTGGGCCAGCTTGCCCTGCAAGAGAAAGGATGGCCTCTGCGTACAGTGTCAAGCCCTGATCTTGCCTGCACTGTCTCCCATGGTCGAATAGGCCTGACACTGTCAAGCCCTCATCTTGCCTGCACTGTCTCCCATGGTCGAATAGCCCTGACAGTGTGTAAAGTGGTGAATGTGCATGTGATTTTCATGAGATTCCCATAGCTGTTGGATGAGGGCTGGGCATTGGGGCTTTCAGGACCCTTTGGCCGTAAAGTGAGGTGCACATGCAGGGCTGAAGAGGATACTGGAAAGGGTACTCACCCTGACAACCCGAGTGAGGTCGTTGAACTTTTTTCTGCACTGTGTGGGTGTCCTGGGGACCATGCTGTTGGCGGTCACTGTTCGCCACCTCCCTCCAGGCTTTTCTGTACTCGCTGGGCAGCGGCCTCCTGCCACTGTCAGGGAAGAGGACAGGTCGCCTGCGCTCCACTGCGCCAACCTGAAGCTTCAGGGCTCCCTCGCTGAAGCGCTGTGCTCGCTCCCTGGCCTTCTCCATAGTCGTGGGCGTAGCGTTCTTGAAGCAGCTCTGTTTAGGCCTAGATTCAGGGCTGCAGTGTACAGGGCATGGGTGCAATCCAAATCGACTCTCCCCCTTTAAGAGCTGACCGGCGCCAGCGTGTCTGCCTCGATCAATAACTCGCCGCACCTGCGCTGCGCCCGCCCGCCCTCGGTGGTAGCGCCTCGGCTCGCCGGCTTAGCGCCTTATGATAGTCGTGCACCACCTGCTTTAGCGCAGCAGCAACCTCTTGGGGCGATGCTACTCAATTTCGGCGAAGGTGGCGCTAAGTTGCGACAGCCGCTAAATTTAGCGAACGCCCGGCTGTAGCGCCCCAAACGTGGCGATACTGAATTCCTAGGCCAAAATATCATAGATAGTATCTTTCAGTACTAATTAGTTGCAAAGGAACGCGGTTAAAAGCGGGCCTCAATGGAGTTGGTGTTATTCACGCACCAAATCCATCTTCTAAAAAGCATCAACTGGTCAGCTGAAAATGTCAGCTCCCCGAACATGACCAACACAGGGACCCTCAGATGAACCACAGCCTCCAGAACCCATCGATACTTTGCACACTTCAGCAACAGGAAACACCGCCCTTCCCAGCTGAACCTTTCCTCCTCTACAATACTCATCTCCTGATCCATCTCCATCTTGTGTGTCAAACTCATGTCCGTGACCAAGGTCAGGACAGGAAGCCTGGGAGCGAGGCTTTCTCTGCCTGTTGAGGGAGGAGTGGTGAGGGGCATGGAGTTAGCTGGTGTTCACTGTGGACCTGGGGAGCAAGCACTGGATTGCTGAAAGTGTCACCAAGGCTTATTCTCTCAATTGTTTTGAGAAATCAGTCCAGTCGCCCTAGACAATTATGGCTTATACATCCAGGGATAGTTTCAGGGTAGAGGTATGACAATGGTGCATCACATTGAATAACCGCTGGTGTTTTGCCTCCACATGCAGCCCCGTATAAAGTCCCTAGGTTAGGATGGACCAGGCCGGAGATATCTGGAGGTTAAGATATTGGCCAATATTTTCTTGTCCGCATTGAGGAGGGATATAGTTTTCTACGATGAGCAATGGTGGTGACCTTTCTGCTCATATGTATTAACATGATTGTGACTAAGTTAAGTGTGTCTGTGTCCTTGTCTCCAGCACATAGTGCGGGGTTTCAGTAGCGGGAGAGTAAGTTCCGCGATTAGGACCTTGTAAAACCCGGTAGGGGACCTATTAGTTGGCGTGGGACCAGGTCACTATTTTTCCCAAATTGCTCCAGCTGCTTGTCCTAGTGTCCTGTGTCCACTGGAAGCTTGTCCCGTTGGGAGTGAAGAGCACAGTTTAGGTCTCCACTCATGGTTACTGTGCTGTCCATACGTGGGGCGAGTGTGAGGATTGCTGATGTGGGGAATGTGCGGACACCTCATTCAGGACACAGAACTGAAGCTTCACTTTGGGTTCTCCTGTTATTCGAGATTCTTTAGGATGGAGCGGCCTCCTTCTCCAGGAATGCGTGTCTCAGAGTAATGGGAAGGTTCCTGTTGATTAGTGTGACTATCCTCTGCTCTTGGGTCAGTAGAAAGCGGCCAGCATTGGTCCCACCCACTCACTCACAAACTCGGTGTGTTCTGAGGGTGGTGAGGAGGATCTCCTGTAGAAATGGAGCATCCACCTGTCCCTTTATGTCACTCAGTTTTGTTTTGTCTGATTATGTGCTGGAGTCTGTTGAGATTTGTGGATATAATTTGATTGATGGACTGTATTCAGGGTGATGTCGGTTTGCTGTCTCCAGGGTGTCTTTTCCTCTTGGGGGTGTCTCTGAATCTGGGGCCTGCCCGGTTGTACCAGTTTTGTTTGAGTTCCTGTCCAGGCTGCTGTTCAGACTGATCGAGTTGTGGGCCACAGCTGCTTCATCCTCTTTTCTTCCTCTACTTTTTCCCTTGAATTATTTATTCACTGCCCTTCCTTACCTTTTCCCCTGTGGCAGCTCGTTTCCTCACTCCATCTGCGGGATGTGTTCTTCATCCAGTTAGGTGTTTGTCCCCTTATACGCTAAATATACATTGGCTTTTTACAGAATAATCTGTATTAAGACCCCTTTTAAACGAGCTTGAAAACTAGGAAATAATGAGTGAACAGTTTAATACTTTTCAATCATATTAAACCACCCAATACATACAGTGACTGAGATTAGTGGTAGACAGATCATACAGTGACCGTGAGATTACTGGTGCAGACAGATCATACAGTGACCGTGAGATTACTGATACAGACAGATCATACAGTGACCGTGAGATTACTGGTACAGACAGATCATACAGTGACTGTGAGATTACTGGTACAGACAGATCATACAGTGACCGTGAGATTACTGGTACAGACAGATCATACAGTGACCGTGAGATTACTGGTACAGACAGATCATACAGTGACCGTGAGATTACTGGTACAGACAGATCATACGGTGACCGTGAGATTACTGACACAGACAGATCATATATTGACCGTATGATTCCTGGTACAGACAGACCACAGATTCTAGAATGGTGCCCGCGATTGGAAAGTTGCAAATGTATCCCCACTATTAAAGATATTTGGGAGAGAGAAACCTGGGAATTACAGAAGATTTAGCCTGACGTCAGTATGAGGAAAAATGCTGGAATCTATTATAAACGATGCGGTAACAGGGCACTTAGAACATAATAGGATTGGGCCGAGTCAACACGGATTTATTGAAGGGAAATCGTGTTTGCCAAATCTGTTAGTGTTTTTTGATGATGTAACTAGCAGAATAGATAAGGGGGAACCAGCGGATGTGGTGTATTTGGAATTAAAAAGGCATTCGATAAGGTGCCTTAACCAAAATTAGGGCTCCAGGGATTGGGGCTCATATAGTAGCATGGATTGAGGATTGGTTTACTGGACAGAAATCAGAGAGTAGAAATAAATGGTTCATTTTCGTGTTGGCAATCTGTAACTAGTCAGGTACCGCAAGGATCAGTGCTGGGGCCTCAGCTGTTCACAATTGATATTAATGATTTGGATGAGAGGACCAAATGTAATATATCCAAGTTTGCTGATGATTCAAAGCTGGGTGGGAATGTAAGTTGTGAGGAGAATAAAAGGAGGCTTTAAGTGGATATAGAAAGGCTAAGTGAGTGGGCAAGAACATGGCAAATGAAATATAATGTGGACAAATGTGAAGTTATCCACTTTGGTAGGAAAATAGCCAAGTAGAGTATTTTATAAATGGTGAGGGATTGTGAAATGTTGGTGTTCATTGGGACCTGGGTGTCCTTGTACACAAATCACTGAAAATTAACATGCAAGTACAGCACGCAATTAGGAAAGCAAATGGTATGTTGGCCTTTATTACAAGTGTATTGGAGTACAAGAGTAAAGATGTCTTACTGCAATTATATAGGGCTCTAGTAAGACCACACCTGGAGTATTGTCAACAGTTCTGGTCTCCTTACCTAAGGAAGGTTTTACATGTCATAGAGGGAGTGCAACGAAGGTTCACCAGAATGGTTCCTGGGATGGGGGGATTGTCCTATGAGGAGAGGTTAGAAACATAGAAGATAGGAGCAGGAGTAGGCCATTCGGCCCCTCGGGCCTGCTCCGCCATTCAATGTGATCATGGCTGATCATCCAAATTCAGTACCCTGTCCCTGCCTTTTCCCCATATCCCTTTAGCCTCAAGAAATATATCCAACTCTTTCTTGAATATATTTAATGAACTAGCCTCCACCGCCCTCTGTGGCAGAGAATTCCACAGGTTCACCGCTCTCTGGGTGAAGAAATTCCTCCTCATTTCAGTCCTAAATGGCTTACCCCTTATCCTTAGACTATGACCCCTGGTTCTGGACTCCCTGGCCATCAGAAACATCCTTCCTGCATCTAGTCTGTCCAGACCTGACAGAATTTTATAGGTTTCGATGAGATCCCCTCTCAATCTTCTAAACTCCAGTGAGTATAAGCCCAATCGACACAATCTCTCCTCATACGTCATTCCTGCCATCCCAGGTATCAGCCTGGTGAATCTTCGCTGCACTCCCTCCATGGCAAGAATGTCCTTCCTCAGGTAAGGTGACCAAAACTGCACACAATACTCAAGGTGCGGTCTCACCAAGGCCCTGTACAACTGTAGCAAGAAATCCTTGTTCCTGTACTCGAACCCTCTTGCTACGAAGGCCAACATACCATTTGCCTTCTTAACCGCCTGCTGCACCTGCATGCTTACCTTCAGCGACTGGTGCACAAGGACACCCAGGTCTCTTTGCACTTCCCCTTCTCCCAATATATTGCCATTCAAATAATAATCTGCCTTCCTGTTTTTGCCACCAAAGTGGATAACCTCACATTTATCCACATTATAGTGCATTTGCCATGTTTCTGCCCAATCACCCAACCTGTCCAAATCGTACTGGAGTTTCCCGACATCCTCCTCGCAGCTTACCCTCCCACCCAGCTTTGTGTCGTCTGCAAATTTGGAGATATTACATCCAATTCCCTCGTCCAGATCATTAATATGTATTGTGAACAGCTGGGGTCCTAGGACCGATCCTTGCGGTACCCCACTAGTCACTGCCTGCCACTCGGAAAACGACCCGTTTATTCCAACTGTTTGCTTTCTGTCCGCCAACCAGTTCTCTATCCAAGTCAATACCTTGCCCCCAATCCCATGTGCCTTAATTTTGCACGCTAATCTCTTGTGTGGGACCTTATCGAAAGCCTTCTGAAAGTCCAAATACACCACATCCACTGGTTCTCCCTTATCTATTTTACCAGTTACATCCTCAAAAAATTCCAGTAGATTAGTCAAGCATGATTTACCTTTTGTAAATCCATGTTGACTTTGTCCGAATCTGTCACTGCTTTCCAAGTGCTCTGCTATTACATCTTTTATAATAGACTCTAGCATTTTCATCACTACCGATGTCAGGCTTGCCGGTCTATAATTCCCCGCTTTTTCTCTACCACCTTTTTTGAATAGTGGGGCAACATTAGCTACCCTCCAATCCATGGGTACCGTTCCAGAGTCTATCGAGTTCTGGAAGATGACCAGTAATGCATCTACTACCTCTAGGGCCACTTCCTTAAGTACCCTGGGATGTAGACCATCAGGCCCTGGGGATTTATCGGCCTTCAGTCCCATCAATTTTCCTAACACCATTTTCCTACAAATACTGATTTCTTTCAGTTCCTCTCTTTCATCAGACCCTATGTTCCCCGGCATCTCTGGGAGGTTATTTGTGTCCTCCTTTGTGAAGACAGAACCAAAGTATGTATTTAGTTGGTCTGCCATTTCCTTGTTTTCCATTATAAATTCCCCTGATTCTGACTGTAAGGGATCTACGCTTGACTTCACCAATCTTTTTCTCTTCACATATCTATAAAAGCTTTTACAGTCAGTTTTTATGTTCCCTGCTAGCTTACTCTCATATTCTATTTTCCCTTTCTTAATTAATCCCTTTGTCCTCCTTTGTTGAATCTTAAACTGCTCCCAATCCTCAGGATTATTGCTTTTGTAAGCCAATTTATATGAGTAGACTAGACCTATATTCTCTAGAGTTTAGAAGAATGAGAAGTGATCTCATTGAAACATACAAAATTCTTGCAGGGCTTGACAGGGTAGATGCAGGGAGGATATTTCCCCTGGCTGGCGAGTCTAGAACTAGGGGTCACAGTCTCAGAATAAGGAGTGGGCCATTTCGGACTGAGATGAGGAGAAATTTGTTCACTCAGAGGGTGGTGAATCTTTGGAATTCTCCACCCCAGAGAACTGTGGTACCTAAGTCGTTGAGTATATTAAAGGCAGAGATCGATAGATTTTTGAATATTAGGAGAATCAAGGGATGTGGGGATAGTGCAGGAAAGTGGGGATGAGGCAGCAGATCAGCCATAATCTTCTTGAATTGCGGAGCAGGCTCGAAGGGCCAAATGGCCGACTCCTGCTCCTATTTTGCATTTTCTTATGTTGTTAAGTTCTTGTTATCATACAGTGACCATGACATTACAATGTTGGTCTCCTTACCTAAGGAAGGATGTGCTTGCCATAGAGGGAGTGCAACGAAGGTTCACGAGATTGATTCCTGGGATGGTGGGACTGTTGTATGAGAAGAGATTGAATAAACTCGGCCTGAATTCTCTTGAATTCAGAAGAATGAGAGGGGATCTCATTGAAGCATACAAAATTATTACAGGGCTTGATAGGGTGGATGCTGGGAGAATGTTTCTCTTGAAACTTTGGAATTCTCTACCCCAGAGGGCTGTGGAGGCTCAGTCATTGGGTATATTCAAAACAGAAGTCGATAGATTTCTGACTAGTAAGGGCATCAAGGGATATGGCGATAAAGCCGGTGAATGGAGTTGCGGCAAAAGATCAGCCATGATCTCATTGAATGGTGGAGCCGGCTCGAAGGTCCGAATAGCCGACTCCTGCTCCTATTTCTTATGTTTTTATCATACAATGCCCATGAGATTACTGGTACAGACAGATCATACAGTGACTGTGAGATTACTGGTACAGACAGATCATACAGTGACTGTGAGATTACTGGTACAGACAGATCATACAGTTACTGTGAGATTACTGGTACAGACAGATCATACAGTGACTGTGAGATTACTGGTACAGACAGATCATACAGTTACGATGAGATTACTGGGACAGACAGATTATACAGTGACTGTGAGATTACTGGTACAGACAGATCATAGTGTCTAGGATTACTGGTACAGACAGATCGTACAACTTTAAGTTTCTTTTTTTCGCCTTTTGATCTGCCGTCTCAGCAGCTTTTCCTGTTTTCCCAATTCCCTGTTTATTTCGTTCCTTTGCTGAGTTCCCAGATACCTGGGCCTAGAAATTCGGTTGTGGGTCCGCCAGGGCTTTAGCGCCCGAAATTTTGCGCCGGCGTTAATGCCGCTGCGCCCGACGAAAATTCGGTTGCCCCGGGCCCAGACGGCGGCGGGCGCTAATGGAGGGTTTTTGCGCCTCACTATGGGCGTTCAGTGCAGTTTTCAGGCGCTAATCCCCCGCTGCGGCACCCGAGGCGGTGCGGCAGGCTGGGGTACTGCAGGCCTCCTCCTTCTGTTAAGGAGGAGCTGCCTGCAGCCGACCGCTGGCCGGTCGATTCGCCCGACAAATGAGCCCGGCACCTCGGGGAAGAGCCGGGCTCGCGGGTCACACACATCAGTGCCGCGGGGGGGTGGTGGAGGAGTCCGGGGAGGGAGGTGCGGGCAGGCGGCCGCCGGGAAAGCGGCCGGCCGCCGCTCCACCTTTATGCGCCGGCGCAAAGGTGTGTAACATCCCTTTCAACAATCGTTGGTTGCGGCTGCCACGGGCGAGGCGGCCGCAACTGAATTTGGGCTTGGGGCCGGGTTACCACGGCAACCGGGACGCTGCGCACACCGATGACGTCATCGGTGCCGGCGCAGCGCTACCGGCTAACGCCGATGGTAGGGCCCAACGCAATTTCGTTACCAGCTATAATTCCGGCGCAAGACCCTCTAACGCCTCTAATTGGGCGCTAACCCCACCGAATTTCTAGGCCCTGGTTTCTAGCTGCTGGCATTCATTTTCCCTCTGCATTTCCAAATGTTCCCCTTCTCTTATTCTCTGTGCGGCTAAATGTTTTCCTTCTCTTACTTCACTCTGCTGCGCACAGAAATGGGCTGCACAGCCTGACCAGTGCTCCCCTTTGTCTAATTCGACCTTTCCCAGAGTCCCTTGGCTCTGGACCCTCTCTATCACCTTCTGATATGACTCTGCGTTTTGACTCGTCAGAAACGATACTAAATCGGTTACACATAATTTTCTCAACTCTTTATCTGTGGCATGCTCAACTTCTGTCTAGCCCGTCAATTGTACTAACTTGCTATTAATACTGGTGGGTCGCAGAGTCTTAACCCCTCGAAGGTTTTCCTCCCTTAACTGACCAGATCGCGCTAACCACGCCAGTCCTAGGATTTTGCCTGCACCGAATAGTTTATAAAAGAATCAGCTGTGAATCAACCTCCTGACTAAGCTGGCCAATTTATAAGATTCCAGAGATGCCAGGGCAGGCGATGTATTACTGCTCCAACATATGGGAGCTGGTGGACACCATTTTGGTTGCTCGAGGAACTTCGGTTCCGTGTTGATGAGCTGGAGTCCGAGCTTCAAACACTGAGACACATTAGGGAGGGGGCGAGTTACCTGGATGCTGTGTTCCAGGAGGCAGCTACACCCCTGAGATTAATTCATTCAAATTTGGTCCATGGTCAGGGACAGGTGGGTGTGACCACGAGCGAGGCAGGTATGGGGAACCAGGAGTTAGTGGTGGCTGAGACTCAGCCCTTGCTCTTGTCAAATAGTTACGAGTTATTACTCTCTGTGTGGGCGAGAGCAGGGACTGCAATGAGGATGAGCAAACTGACCACAGCACCATGGTACAGGGAGCCATGCAAGTGGGGGAGCAAAAAGAAATGTGCTAGTGATAGGGGACTGTACATTTAGCGGGATAAACACTGTTCTCTGCAGACAAGAGCGTGAGTCCCGAAGGCTGTGTTGCCTGCCCGCTACCACGGTAAAGGACATCTCCTCTGGGCTGGAGAGGAACTTAGAGTAGGAGGGGACAGATCCAATTGTCGTGGTCCATGTAGGTACCAATGACATAGGTCGGACAAAGAAAGGGGTTCTGTTGAGGGAGTATGAGCAGCTAGGGGCTAAATTAAAAGCAGAACCACAACGGTAATAATCTCTGGATTACTACCTGAGCCATGTGCAAATTGACACAGGGTAAATAGGATCAGAGAGATGAACGAGTGGCTTGAACATTGGTGTTGGAGAAATGGGTTTCGATTCTTGGGGCACTGGCACCAGTACTGGGATAAGTGGGAGCTGTTTTGTCGGGACAGGCGTCATTCGAACCAGGCTGGGGCCAGTGTCCTGGCGAATCAAATAACTAGGGCTGTAGATAGGGCTTTAAACTAAATAGTGTGGCGGGGGGGGAGGGATATGCTGAGCGGAAATGAAAAAAGTCAAAGATAAATGAGAAGGCAAAAGTGCAGGGTAGCGATAGGGGTAATGATAATCAGAGTGTGACAGGAAGGGACAGAGCGTATACACATGAGTGCATCAGAAAGTGGGGTCAAAGTAGGGAAAAATGGTAAAAAGACAAAACTAAATGCTCTATATCTGTCCGCACGCAGCATTCGTAACAAGATAAATGAGTTGACAGCACAAATAGAAATAAATGGGTATGATCTGATAGCCATTACAGAGACATGGTTGCAAGGTGTCCAAGGCTGGGTGTTATGTCCCCTATGAGACTTTTAGTATTGTGTTTTGTCTCCCCCTAGTGTTTTTACTACTTACCTCCTTATTGTTGATTTATGTCATGTGACATGATGAGAAAGTGAAAGTAAAACACAACCACGAGGGAGCCGGAAGTCATGGCTGGTGATTCTGCAGCATCTAACGCCATCCTTTTCAGTTTCCCCCTTTGATTGGCATTGTCTGTAAGTAGCTTTTTATCAGATGTCTTTATGTTTGATCTATGTCACCATTTCTTGATATTTGTGGCCAGATGAGTTAAAATATTGCACTTTGTGGAGTTTCCATGTGGTTGGCTATTAGACTTTCCCCTGGCATTCATGTGTTAGAACTTTGATTGTTGTATCAGATTTACCTCAAATTGTAATAGAACCGTTGCGTTATAGTGGTAACGTTTCATTCTACTATCCTAGGTTTATTTTGTGTATTCAGATCGTGATTGTAATACCAATCGGCCTTATTTGATGTTGTAATTTCTTGCTCTCTTTGTAGTTTCACCCTGTGTCATTAAACTGGATAAAAAAGTAACAACACCTCCTGTTTGGTGATGAGGGTTTAGCTGTCTGTTGAATCATAGTCGTGAGGAGGACAGAACAGTGAAAAGACACCTTTCCCATGGGCGAATCTACTAAAGGTACAGATACTCAACACCAACACTATTCAATGCATCTCCGAAGCCACACATTCCAGACACCAGTCACAAAAGCTGAAATGGAGGAACAGTCCCCATTGAAACAAGCAGAGGAGACCAGATCTCAGGGTTCCGGCTCCTCCAGGCATTCAAGTAGGTCTGTTACTGGCGCAGCAGCAGCGATGGCCAGAGCCAAGGCCGAAGCAGCCAAAGCAAAGATGTCCTTTGCTCAAAAGGAAATGGACATAAAAATGGAAAAGGCACGGAATAAAGCAACATTAGCCGTATTGGATATGGAAAAAGAGGCAGCAGCAGCTCTAGCGGAGGCAGAAGTCCTTGAAGCAGCTGTTGAAGGTGAAGCAACAGGCAGCAACCTTAACCTTCATCTCCCTCATCAAGATCCAGTGCAACACACCACAGAATACATACAAAGCCACTCCAGGTCACAAACTGTTAACTCTTCAATGCCCGACATGGAGCCTGTTCCAGAGTTAATACACGAACAGGAAGAGCCTGGCCATGCATCTCAGCGCTGTTGTGAGCTCAACAAAAACACTGTGGAAGAGGACGAACACAAGTTCCAACCAGAAGACCAAAGGCTAACGCATCATTATCGTTCACAACATCTGCAGACCTATCACAGTCCAGCTGCTCTACCTCACTACGAACAGACCCAAGGCATGTCAGATTTCGTGAGGTTCTTCGCACGTCGTGAACTCGTCACCACCGGGCTGCTTCAGTTCAACGACCAACCTGAAGACTACAGAGCATGGAGGTCTACTTTTCGGAACACCATAAGAGGGTTAGACCTGTCAGCAAGCGAAGAAATCGACCTACTTGCTAAATGGCTGGGTAAGGAATCCTCTGAGCATGCCAAGAGACTCCGAGCTGTGCACACTAACCTCCCGGAAAGGGGGTTGAAGACGATATGGGATCGTCTGGACGAGAGCTATGGCTCCCCGGAGGTGGTTGAGAATGCACTGTTTGAGAAGCTGGAGAACTTTCCCAAGATCCTCAATCGAGACCGCCTGAAGCTCAGAGAGTTAGGTGACGTCCTAATGGAAATTGACTCAGCGAAAACTGAGGGATGTCTGCCAGGTCTTCTGTACCTTGACACGGCACGTGGGATAAATCCCATTGTTGAAAAGTTACCATTCAACTTGCAGGAAAAATGGATAACTCGGGGATCAAAGTATAAGGAAGATCACAACGTTCCCTTCCCACCTTTCTCCTTTTTTGCCAAGTTTATCTGCCAACAGGCTAAAACAAGAAACGACCCAAGCTGCTTCTTCTCCACTCAAAGCCCTGAGCCACCGAAGACAGCACAGTCTGCTACAAGGTACAGCCAGAGAACTCCAGTGTCAGTTCATAAAACTGAAATGTCACTGCCCACCACCACCTCCAGCGACGATGCAGATTGAGAAAACGGACGACCTCGTCGAGCAATGCCCCATTCACAACAAGCCGCACCCGCTCAGGAGGTGTCGGAGCTTCAGAGAACGGGCTTTGGAGGATCGCAAATCGTTCTTAAAGGAACGCGGCATCTGTTATAAATGCTGTTCCTCTTCAACTCACCTGGCACGGGACTGTAACACGGCCGTCAAATGCACAGAATGTAACAGCGAAGGCCACAACACAGCACTCCACCCAGGTCCAACCCCCGGGTCTCAACGGCCTCTACCGCCGCAGCAGAGCACGGCGGGGAGGAAGAGGAAGACATTCTGACACCTGAAGTAGCCTCACATTGCACCAAGGTCTGCGGAGCACACATCAGCGGCAAATCCTGTTCCAAAATCTGCCTTGTGATGGTCTACCCTGAAGGACAGCAAGAAAAAGCCATAAAGATATACGCCATGCTGAATGATCAGAGTAACAGATCACTCGCCAAGTCTCAGTTCTTTGACCACTTCAACATAGAAGGAAACAGCTCCCCATATTCACTGAAAACTTGTGCCGGCCTAGTGGAGACATCAGGAAGGAGGGCCAGTGGTTTCGTAGTGGAGACCCTTGATGGAAAGACAAGTCTGCCTCTGCCCACACTAATAGAGTGTAACCAGGTGCCTAATAACAGGTCAGAGATCCCTACACCTGAAGCAGCGCTTCATCATGCTCATCTCAAACCAGTGGCTTACCAGATTCCACCGTTGAACCCTCAAGCTCCCATCCTGCTTCTACTAGGCAGAGACATATTGAGAGTCCACAAGGTACGCGAACAGATAAATGGTCCACACGACTCACCTTATGCTCAGAGACTTGACCTAGGGTGGGTCATCATCGGTGATGTTTGTCTGAGAAACGCCCACAGACCTGCCAAAGTGAACACAGTCCATACAAATGTGCTGGAGAATGGTCGCCCCTCACTCTTTGATCCGTGCCCCAACAGCTTTCAAGTGAAAGAAAGATACGGCATACAGGTTCCAAGCTCTCTCTCTCTCATGATCCTACTGAGCAACCAGAACATGGAAAGCAAGAGGATCGTCTTGGTCAGGCAGTCTTCAAAAGGACGAGTGACGATGACAAGTTAGCTCCTCTCATTGAGGACAAACTCTTTATAAAGAACATGGATGAAGAGGTCTACATGGATGAAGAGATCTTCATGGACAGTAGCAATAGCTGGGTCGCTCCTCTACCGTTCAGAACTCCAAGACGACGGCTTCCTAACAACCGAGGACAAGCACTCAATCAACTCCTCTCTTTCCGCCGCACGCCGGAAAGAAAGCCGGATACAAAGGACCACTTCATTTCATTCATGCAGAAGGCCTTTGCCTCAGAAGACCACGCCAATGACCTAAAGGACCTGGACCTTGGAGTTGACTTACCTCCTCTGCAGCGCAGCCTTGGGCTCAGTTGGGACCTGAATACAGATACCTTTACCTTCCAAGTTGAAGACAGCGAAAAGCCCTCCACTCGTCGTGGTGTCCTTCCTACAGTGAATGGCCTGTTCGACCCCCTTGGTTTTGTGGCACCAGTCATCATCCAAGGAAAAGCTCTGCTTAGAGACCTCACGGTAGACACGAACGATTGGGATTCACCACTACCTCGAGAAAAGGAGGGATCTTGGCACACATGGAGAAACTCTCTCCAAGACCTCAGAAAGCTTCAAATTCCAAGACCCTATACTCTCATCTCTCCCTCTGAAGCTCAAAACAAAGAAATATGTGTCTTTTCTGATGCTCCAAACGATGCCATAGCTGCAGTTGCTTACCTCAAGGTCACAAACCCCAATGGAGATTGTGAAGCAGGCTTCATCCTCGGCAAGGCAAGGTTGACACCATGTCCCGAACACAGCATTCCACGACTGGAGCTCTGTGCTGCCGTTCTGGCTGTAGAGATGGCAGAACTGATCACCTCCGAGATTGATCTCAAGCCTGACTCTATCCAGTTCTACACAGACAGTAAGGTGGTGCTGGGCTTCATATGCAACCAGACTCGAAGGTTTTATGTGTACGTCAATAACAGAGTCCAACGCATCAGAAGGTCAACACAACCTGAACAACGGCACTACGTGCCTACTCACCTGAATCCAGCCGATCACGCCACCAGATCTGCTACTGCAGCTCGCATAAGGGATACCACATGGCTTATAGGACCTGAATTCCTGTGTCGTCCCCAGCAGAAAGTCACAAGTGTCATTCTTCTTCATACGTGGACCAGCCAAGCAGCTTCGATCTGACTCTGGTACCAACTTCATCGGAGCCTGCAAGGAGCTCGACATTCCTCCTTCTAACGATGACAACACAGTTAAGAGATACCTCGCAGACCGAGGTTGCACCTGGATCTTCAATCCGCCACACTCCTCACATATGGGAGGTTCATGGGAACGAATGATCGGTATCACATGCCGCATATTGAATGCAATGCTTCTGGAACATGGATCTTCCAGACTCACTCATGAAGTCCTCACCACATTCATGGCCGAAGTGGTAGCCACCATCAATGCAAGACCACTCGTCCCTCCGTCATCAGATGCAGAGTTCCCATTCATCCTGGCGCCTGCCACCCTCCTCACTCAGAAAGGAGAAGCCATTCCTACACCTCCAGGAGAGTTCGGCAGCAAGGACCTCTACAGACATCAGTGGAAGCAGGTACAGAGTCTGGCCAACACCTTCTGGAGCCGTTGGCGCCGCAAGTACCTGTCAACTCTCCAAGCACGTAGCAAATGGCAGTCATCAAAGACCAACGTCCAGACGGGGAACATAGTTTTAATGAAGGACAGTCAGAACAAAAGAAGTGAATGGCCGATGGGGATCATCTCAAAGGTTTTCCCCAGCAAAGATGGTAGAGTTCGGAAGGTAGAGGTCAAGATCCCAATCGGTGATGGGACAAAGCTCTTCTACAGGCCAATCACAGAGATTGTGCTTCTTCTCTCCAAGGAAGACCAGACGGTTGCTCCCTGATAGGGTGCCACATAATAAAGAAATACAACTTATGAGACTTTTAGTATTGTGTTTTGTCTCCCCCTAGTGTTTTTACTACTTACCTCCTTATTGTTGATTTATGTCATGTGACATGATGAGAAAGTAAAAGTAAAACACAACCACAAGGGAGCCGGAAGTCATGGCTGGTGATTCTGCAGCATCTAACGCCATCCTTTTCAGTTTCCCTCTTTGATTGGCATTGTCTGTAAGTAGCTTTTTCTCAGATGTCTTTGTTTGATCTATGTCACCATTTCTTGATATTTGTGGCCAGATGAGTTAAAATACTGCACTTTGTGGAGTTTCCATGTGGCTGGCTATTAGACTTTCCCCTGGCATTCATGTGTTAGACCTTTTGATTGTTGTATCAGATTTACCTCAAATTGTAATAGAACCATTGAGTTATAATGGTAACGTTTCATTCTACTATCCTAGGTTTATTTTGTGTATTCAGATCGTGATTGTAATACCAATCGGCCTTATTTGATGATGTAATTTCTTGCTGTCTTTGTAGTTTCACCCTGTGTCGTTAAACTGGATAAAAAAGTAACAACGCCTCCTGTTTGGTGATGAGGGTTTAGCTGTCTGTCGAATCATAGTCGTGAGGAGGACAGAACACTGGGAACTGAATATTCAGGGGTATTTGCCATTTCATAAGGATAGGCAGAAAGGAAAAGGAGGTGGTGTAGCTCTGTTAATAAGGGATAAGATCAGTGCAGTACTGAGAAATGATATTGATAAGAAGATCAAGATGTAGAATCAGTTTGGGTGGAGATAAGAAATAGTAAGGGTAAGAAATCACTGGTGGCAGTGGTCTACAGGCCCTGAAACAGTAGCCACTCTGTAGGACACAGTATAAGTCAAGAAATAATAGGGGCTTGTAAGAAAGTTATGGCTATAATCATGGGAGATATTAATCTTCATATTGATTGGACAAAGCAAACTGACAAAGGTAGACTTGAGGAAGAGTTCTTAGAGTGTATACGGGATGGTTTCTTGGAACAATACGTTGTGGAACTAACCAGGGGGAAGACTATTTTATAACTGGTAATGTGTAACGAGGCTGGATTAATTAATGATCTCGTAGTGAAGGATCCTCTTGGGAAGAGTGATCATAGCATCATAGAATTTCAAATTCAATTTGACGGTGAGAAATCTAGGTCTCAAACTAGTGTCCTGAACTTAAATAAAGGTAATTACAAAGGTGTGAAAGCAGACTTGGTTAAAGTGCAGTGGGAAAATATATTACAGGGTAAGACTGTAGAAAAGCAGTGGCAAACATTTAAGGAGATATTTCATAACTCTCAGCAAAGATATATTCCAGTGAGAAAGAAAGACTCGAAGAGAAGGATGAACCATCCGTGGCGAACTAAGGAAGTAAAGGATGGTATCAAATTGGAAAAAAAAGCATACAATGTTGCAAAGAATAGTG
This sequence comes from Somniosus microcephalus, assembly GCF_052327205.1. Taxonomy (NCBI): domain Eukaryota; kingdom Metazoa; phylum Chordata; class Chondrichthyes; order Squaliformes; family Somniosidae; genus Somniosus; species Somniosus microcephalus. The sequence goes on from NW_028225179.1 coordinate 160,696,746, forward strand.
GAAGGTCAGAGGTTAGGGAAATTTAAAAAATGAGCAAAGGACGACTAAAAAAATGATAGAGAGAGAAGATAGATTATGAGAGTAAGCTAGCAAGAAATATAAAAACAGACAGTAAGAGCGTCTACAGGTATATAAAAGGAAGAGAGGAGCTAAAGTAAATGTTGGTCCCCTAGAGGATGAGTCTGGGGAATTAATAATGGGAAACAGGGAAATGGCAGAGACTTTGAACAAATATTTTGTATCGGTCTTCACGGTAGAAGACACTACAAGCATCCCAATAATGGATAATCAAGGAGCTATTTGGGTGGGTGGGGGACTTAAAACAATCACTATCTCTATAGAGAAAGTACTAGGCAAACTAATGGGACTAAAGGTGGACAAGTCCCCTGGACCCAATAGCCTGCATCCTAGAGTCTTAAAAGAGGTGGCTGCAGAGATAGTGGATGCATTTTTTGTAATCTACCAAAATTCCCTGGATTCTGGAGAGGTCCCAGCGGACTGAAAAACCACAAATGTAACCCTCCTATTTAAGAAAGGAGGGAAACAGAAAACAGGCAACTATCGACCAGTTAGCCTAACATCTGTCATTGGGAATATGCTGGAGTCCATCATTAAGGAAGTGGTAACAGGACATTTAGAAAATCATGACATAGTCAAGCAGAGTCAGTATGGTTTTATGAAAGGGAAATCATGTTTGACAAATTTTCTGGAGATCTTTGAGGATGTAATGAGCAGGGTTGATAAAGGGGAACAAGTAGATCTCGTGTATTTGGATTTCCAGAAGGTGCCACATAAAAGGTTATTACATAAGATGAGAGCTCACAGGGTTGGGGGTTATATATTAACATGGATAGAGGATTGGCTAACTAACAGAAAACAGACAGTCGGCATAAATGGGTCATTTTAAGGTTGGCAAACTGTAACTAGTCAGGTGCCGCAGGGATCAGTGCTGGCGCCTCAACTATTTACAATCTATATTAATGACTTGGATGAAGGGACCGAGTGTAATGTAGCCAAATTTGCTGCTGATAGAGAGATAGGTGGAAAACAAATTGTGTGGAGGACGCAAAGAATCTCCAAAGGAATATAGATAGGCTAAGTGAGTGGGCAAAAATCTGGCAGATGGAGCATAATGTGGGAAAATGCGAGGTTATCCACTTTGGTAGGAAAAATAAAAAAGCACATTATTATTTAAATGGGGAGAGATTACAAAATGCTGAGGTACAGAGGGATCTGGGGGTCCTTGTACATGAATCACAAAAAGTTAACATGCAGGTACAGCAGGTAATTAGAAAGGCAAATGGAGTGTTGGCCTTTATTGCAAAGGGAATGGTGTATAAAAGTAGGGAAGTCCTGTTACAACTGTACAGGGCATTGGTGAGACCACACCTGGAGTACTGCGTACAGTTTTGGTCTCCTTATTTAAGGAAGGATATACTTGCATTGGAGGCAGTTCAGAGAAAGTTCACTAGGTTGATTCCTGAGTTGAAGGGGTTGTATTATGAGGAAAGGTTGAGCAGGTTGGACCTATACTAATTGGGGTTTAGAAGAATGAGAGGGGATCTTACAGAAACATATAAGATTCTGAAAGGGCTTGACAGGGTAGATGCAGAAAGGATGTTTCCCCTCGTGGGGGAATCTAGAACTAGGGGGCATAATTTCAGAATAAGGGGGCACCGATTTAAAACTGAGATGAGAAGGAATTTCTTCTCCCAGAGGGTCGTGAATCTTTGGTATTCTCTTCCCCAGAGAGCTGTGGATGCTGGGTCATTAAATATATTTAAGGTGGAGATAGACAGGTTGTTGAACGAGAAGGGAGTCGAGGGTTACGGGGAGTGAGCAGGGAAGTGGAGTTGAGGCCAAGATCAAATCAGCCATGATGTTATTGAATGGTGGAGCAGGCTCGAGGGGCCAAATGACCTCCTCCTGCTCCTATATCTTATGTCCTTATGTTATGTTCAGAGGGACCCTGGTTCCAAATGATTCGAGGTTGACCCGTATTGGGGACAGTGATTTAACTTTATTCAGCTCAGCAAGACTTCATTCACTACAGTATTCAAGCAGCAGTTACAGTGTATTATTGAGACTTATATTACCATTCATACTCTGGGTACAAGCCGCAACTGTGAGTAAGCTGCACCCTGTGTCTCTTGTCTCTCATCTCTTCTCGTCTCCCGGGGGTCTCCTTGTTTCTTCCTGAAATCTTCTACTGTGTCTCTGGAATCTCCCACACCAGGAATCGTCTACTCCTGGAATCGTCTACTCCTGGAATCGTCTACTCCTGGAATCGTCTACTCCTGGAATCGTCTACTCCTGGAATCTCCTACTCCTGGAATCTCCTACTCCTGGAATCTCCTACTCCTGGAATCTTCTGCAATTTGAGGCTGTTAAGAACTCCTTATATCCTTACTCTCATTCAAAACCTATGGGGTCCTCCTGAACCAATGATTGACTGACACCCAAACCCAAAATCCAATCATAAAGATGCCACGTTGGTATCACCCTGGCTTACGCAGGCTTTTGGCCTGATGACACTCTTACATCGTGTGTTTTTGACCATTAAGACTCATTTTAAAATGTGTTTATGGGATGTGGGCATCGCTGACAAGGCCGGCATTTATTGCCCATCCCTAATTGCCCTTGAGTAGGTGGTGGTGAGCCGCCTGTTGAACTGTTGCAGTCCGTGAGGTGAAGGTACTCCCACAGTGCTGTTCGGTAGGATGTTCCAGGATTTTGACCCAGTGACGATGAAGAAACGGCAATATACTTCCAAGTCAGGATGGTGTGTGACATGGGTGGTAACTTGGAGGTGGTGGTGTTCACATGCGCCTGCTGCCCTTGTCCTTCTAGGTGGCAGAGGTCGCGAGTTTGCAAGGTTCTGCCGAATAAGCCTTGGTGAATTGCTGCAGTGCATCTTGCAGATGGCACACACTGCAGCCACGGTACGCCGGTGGTTGGGGGAGTGCATGTTTAAGGTGGTGGATGGGGTGCCAATCAAGCGGGCTGCTTTGTCCTGGAAGGTGTCGAGCTTCTTGAGTGTTGTTGGAGCTGCACTCATCCAGGCAAGTGGAGAGTATTCCATCACACTCCTGACTTGTGCCTTGTAGATGGTGGAAAGGCTTTGGGGAGTCAGGAGGTAAGACATGGGTGGTAACTTGGAGGTATTGGAGATTGCGGTAATTGGCCGGGTTGGATTTGTCCTGCTTTTTGTGGACAAGACATACCAGGGCAGTTTTCCGCATTGTCGGATAGATGCCAGTGTTGTAGCTGTACTGGAACAGCTTGCCTAGAAGCGCGGTTAGTTCTGGAGCACAAGTGTTCAGCACGACAGACGGGATGTTGACAGGGCCCATAGCTTTCCCTGTATTTTTTTTAATTCATTTTTATGGGATGTGGGCGTCGCTGGCAAGGCCAGCATTTATTGTCCATCCCTAATTGCCGTTGAGAAGGTGGTGGTGAGCCGCCGCCTTGAACCGCTGCCGTCCTTGGTTGGGGGACTGAATGTTTAAAGTGTTAGAGGGGTTGCCCCAATCAAGCGGGCTGCTTTGTCCTGTATGGTGTCGAGATTCTAGAGTGTTATTTGCGCTGCAGTCATCCAGGCAAGTGGAAAGTATTCCATCACACTCCTTACTTGTGCCTTGTAGATGGTAGAAAGGCTTTGAGGAGCCAGGAGGTGAGAAACTCACCACAGAATACCCAGCCTCTGACCTGCCCTTGTTGCCACAGTATTTATGAGGCTGGTCCAGTTAAGTTTCTGGTCAATGGTGACGCCCAGGATGTTGATGGTGGGGGATTCAGCGATGGTAATGCCATTGAATGTCAAGGGGCGGTGGTTAGACTCTCGCTTGTTGGAGATAGACATTGCCTGGCACTTCTGTGGCATGAATGTTACCTGCCACTTATCAGCCCAAGCCTGAACGTTGTCCAGGTCTTGTTGCATGCGGGCATGGACTGCTCCATTATCTGAGGAGTTGTGAATGGCACTGAACACTGTGCAGTCATCAGGGAACATCCCCATTTCTGACCTTATCCAGTGCACACGGCCGTTTCTTGCTACCACATGGAGTGAATTGGCTGAAGACGGGCTTCTGTGATGGTGGGGACCTCAGGAAAAGGCCGATATGGATCATCCACTCGACACTTCTGGCTGAAGATGGTTACAAACGCTTCAGCCTTGTCTTTTGCACTCACGTACTGGGCTCTACCACCCTTGAAGATAGAAACATAGAAACATAGAAGATAGGAGCAGGAGTCGGCCATTTGGCCCCTCGAGCCTGTTCCGCCATTTAATGAGCTCATGGCTGATCATCCAAATTCAGTACCCTGTCCCTGCCTTCTCCCCATATCCCTTGATCCCTTTAGCCTTAAGAAATATATCTAACTCCTTCTTGAATATATTTAATGAATTGGCCTCTACTGCTTTCTGTGGTAGAGAATTCCACAGGTTCACCACCAAGATGGGGATATTCATGGAGCCTCCTTCTCCCGTTAGTTGTTCAATGGTCCACCACCATTCACGACTAGATGTGGCAGAACTGCAGAGCATTGATCTGATCCGTTGATTGTGGGTTCACTTAGCCCTGTCTCTAGCATGCTGCTTCTGCTTTTTAACATACATGTAGTCCTGTGTTGCAGCTTCCCCAGGTTGGCACCTCATTTTTCGGTACACCTAATGTTGCTCCTGGCATGCTCTTCTACACTCCTCAGTGAACCAGGGTTGGTCCCCTGGTTTGATGGTAATGGTAGACTGAGGGATATGTCAGGCCATGAGGTTACTGATTGTGGTGGAATACAATTCTGCTGCTGCTGATGGCCCACAGCACCTCATGGATGCCCAGTTTTAAGCTGCTTGATCTGTTCTGAATCTATCCCATTTAGCACGGTGGTAGTGCCACACAACACGACGCAGGTTGTCCTCAGTGTGAAGACGGGACTTCGACTCCACAATGACTGTGCAGTGGTCACTGCTGCCAATGCTGTCATGGACAGATGCATCTGAGACAGGTAGTTTGGTGAGGACGAGGTCAAGTAGGTTTTTCCCTCATGTTGGTTTTCTCACAGCCTGTCACAGGCCCAGACTGGCAGTTATGTCCTTCAGGACTTGGCCAGCTCGGTCAGTAGAGGAGCTACTGAGGCACTCTTGGTGATGGACATTGAAGTCCCCCACCCAGAGTACATTCTGTGCCCTTGCTACTCTCGGTGCTTCTTCCAAGTGGTGTTCAACATGGAGGAGAACTGATTCATCAGCTGAGGGAGGGCGGTAGGTGTTAATCAGCAGGAGGTTTCCTTCACCTTGCTTTACCTAAAGCCATGAGACTTCATGGGGTCCGGAGTCAATATTGAGGACTCCCAGGGTCAATCCTTCCCGACTGTATACCACTGTGCCGCCACTCCTGGTGGGTCTGTCCTGCCGGTGGAACAGGAAATGTCCAGGGATGGTGATGGAGGAGTTTGGGACAGTGGCTGAAAGGTATGATTCTGTGAGTATGAGCCTGTCAGGCTGTTGCTTGACTAGTCTGTGGAACAGCTCTCCCAATATTGGCACAAGTGCCCAGATGTTCGTGAGGAGGACTTTGCAGGGTCGACTGGGACATTGTCATGTCCGTAGCCGGTACCGATGTCAATGCTGGGTGGTCCAAGCGGTTTTATCTGGGGTATTTATCGCAATACTAAAGGAATATGTCTCCACAGGTTGAGATATGGCACTTGCTGTTAGCCTTTGTTTTTATAATTCACTGCGGATGTTCTAACATATCAAAACAAGTATTCAAAAAAACAACGAACATGTAATTTATAACAATCTTACAGTCCCTGCCTCGTATCTCAGTCTCTGGAATTCCATTAATTCTCTCAGCTTTTCTCACAGACTGACTGTCGCTTTGCTAACAAGGTTTGTTAAAGTCTGCACCTTTAATATTTGGTCAAGCAGGCCCAAGGCCTTTCTTCCATTTTAAAATCTAACCGGGTCTACCCAAGGCATATTACACTGGTTTATAAACACGATTATTCAAGAATTGGCGAGCATTGACTAACAGTTACATAATACCAACCTAAACCTACAACTAATAATGTTTATTTCATTTCGTCCATGTTAGCTAGTGGGACTCTGAAATGGGGCTTTCTCAGGATTCTTACACTGGTACAGACAGATACTCACTGGAGGACTTATCAGGAACAGTTGTAAGCGTGTAGCTCTCATCTCCTTACACTGCTCGAAGCTCGAAGTCCAAGTCCCTCTGAGCTTTTGGGTGTTGTACCATTTATCGACCCCGCCCATAAAACTGGCCCCGCCGCCAGATCAGGATAATGAGCATGGCGAGTTTCCGCTGATTGTACCCATTTGAGGAAGCTCTTCAAATTGAACCCATTTTTAGGGGCACAGGCTCTAGTAGGCACGTTTTAACAGTTTTTAAATATTAAAGAATATTTAATTTATGAAGAAACCGACTAGTGTACACCAGTGAAACTAGTAAATGGTTCAATACAGTTTTAAAGTCATTTTCAGTTAATTTAATTCGGATTAATAACCGTGGAGGTCTAGATACTATTAATAAAATGCTTATTTTTTGTGATCATAGAATGATACAGAACAAAAGGAGGCCATTCGGCCCATCTTTGGTAGAGCTATCCTATTAATCCCAGTCCCCTGCTCATTCCCCACAGCCTTGTAATTTTTTCCCTTGAACTATTTATCCAATACTCTTTGGAATGTTACTATTGAATCTGCTTCCACCGCCCTTTCAGGCAGCGCGTTCCAGATCACAACAACTCGCTGTGTAAAAAATGTTTCCTCATGTCGCCTCTGGTTCTTTGGCCAATCACCTTCAATCTGTGTCCTTTGGTTACCAACCCTTCTGCCATTCGAAACAGTTTCTCCTTATTTACTCGATCAAAAACATTCATGATTTTGAACACGTCTGTCAAATCTCCTCTTAACCTTCTCTGCTCTGAGGAGAACAACCCCAGTTTCTCCAGTCTCTCCACGTGACTGAAGTCCCTCATCCCTGGTACCATTCGACTAAATTTCTCCTGCACCCTGTCCAAGGCCTTGACATCCTTCCTAAAGTGCGGTGCCCAGAATTGAACACAATCCTCCAGCTGAGGCCTAACCAGTGATTTATAAAGGTTTAGCATAACCTCCTTGCTTTTGTACTCTATTCCTGTATTAATAAAGCCAAGGATCCCATATTATTTTAACAGCCTTCTCAACTTTACCTGCCACTGTCAAAGATTTATGTACAGACACCCCCAGGGGTCTCTTTGTTCCTGCACACCTTTAAAATTGTACCATTGAGATCATATTGCCTCTCCTCATTCTTCCTACCAAAGTATCACTAAACACTTCTCTGCATTAAATTTTGTCTATCATTTGTCTGACCGTTTCACCAGTCTGTCTATGTCCTTCTGAAGTCTGTTACTATCCTCCTCAATATTTACAACATTTACAAGTTTCATATCTTCTGAAAACTTTGAAATGATGCCTTGTATACCCAAGTCCAGGTCATTAATAGATATCAAAAGGAGCAGTGGTCCTAATAAGGACCCAGGGATCACCACTGTATACTTCCCTCCAGTCTGAAAAACAACCATTCACCACTACTCGCTACTTTCTGCCCTTTAATCCTGTGTGCTTTAATTTTGATAACATGTCTCTTATGTGGTACTTTGTTTTGAAAGTCTATGTACACCACATCCACCTCACTACCTTCATCAACTCTCCCCGTTACTTCATCAAAGAACTCGATCACGTTAGTCAAATACGATTTGCCTTTAACAAATCCGTGCTGACTTTCATTTACTCGCCCATACTTTCCCAAACGCTGATTAATTTTGTCCCAGATTATTGTCTCTACAACTTTCCCCACCACCGACGTTAGGCTGACTGGCCTGTAGTTGCCAGGTTTAATCCTCTCCCCTTTTTAAAAGAGCGGTGTAACATTTGCAATCCTCCGGTCCTCTGGCACCACCCCCAGATCTAAGGAGCGTTGGAAGATTGTGGCCAGAACCTCCACAATTTCCCCCCTTACTTCCCCCAGTAACATAGGATGCATCCCATCCAGACCGGGGACTTTTCTACTTTGAGGAACACACACACACACATCTACCCATACACACCCAGTCCCACAGAGTGACTTTCCTCAGTGAGTAATCTGGTAAGGAGTATGGAATGTGTTCAACCCCCAGGTATTTAACCCCAGTTTGTGGGGCATTAAACTGGGAACAGTATTTAGTTGTACATTGAGGCTCCTGTTCCAGCTTTTGTTCATTTTAGTATTTATATCCCCACAGAATCCCAGAGTGCGGAGGCGGGAGTAATGTTTGATATTTTCAGAAGCTGTGACCTCCCTCCCTGGAAGCCCCGGTGTTTTCTGCTGTTGTCAGATCCTCGATTCCTCCCCTCAGGGCGGCTCTTTTCTCGAATTGAGAAACAAAAAAATCAGTCCGAAAGGGGGATCTCGGTGAGAACATCTCCCCCCCGATCTCCGGCCAGTCTCTCCCCCCTGATCCCCGGCCAGTCTCTCCCCCCTGATCCCCGGCCAGTCTCTCCCCCCTGATCCCCGGCCAGTCTCTCCCCCCTGATCCCCGGCCAGTCTCTCCCCCCTGATCCCCGGCCAGTCTCTCCCCCCTGATCCCCGGCCAGTCTCTCCCCCCTGATCCCCGGCCAGTCTCTCTCTAATCCCGGGTGAATCTCTCTAATTCTCTGCTTTTTCTCCCAGTCTCTGTGACCCTGGATGTGGAAACAGCGAATCCAGAGCTCGAGGTGTCTGAGGATCTGAAGAGTGTGAGACGGGACTGGACCCGGAGGAATCTCCCTGACACCAGGAAGAGGTTTACGGGCCGTATCGGTGTGCTGGGATCGGAGGGATTCACATCGGGGAGACATTACTGGGAGGTGGAGGTGGTGGGGAATCGGGGCTGGAGTCTGGGAGTAGCCGCAGAGTCTGTGGAGAGGAAGAGAGGGCTCATACTGAGCCCGGAGACTGGAGTCTGGACCATCGGGCGGTTTTATGATGGGTTTTATGTAAACTCCTCCTCTCAATCCCGTCTCCCCGCCTGTCTGATCCCCAGGAAGGTGGGAGTTTATCTCAGTTATGAGTCCGGGACAGTTTCATTTTACAGTGTGGACACCAAGTCCCATATCCACACCTTCGCTGGGAATAAATTCATGGGGAAACTTTATCCTTTCTTTGGGACTGGGGATATGCACAAGTGGCTGAGAATCTGCTCCGGCTCCGATCCGGGTCTGTAAAAGGGGCGGGGCCTCTGGCAGGCCCGCATCATCCATGACGTCACAGTGACTGACCCCGTGCCATTCGGGTCAGGAGTTAGAAAATGTAATTTCCAAATTACACATTGTAAAATCCAAATGAGATCCGCATCCACCTGAGAGAGCAGACAGGGCCTCGGTTTAAGGTCTCATCGAAAAGACCCCTCCGACAGTGCTGCGCTCGCTCAGTACTGCACTGGAGTGTCAGCCTAGATTGTTGTGCTCATGTCTCTGGAGTGGGACTTGAACCCACAACTTTCTGACTCAGGAAGCGAGAGTGCCAGCAACTGAGCCACTGGCTGACACTGTAATAAAAACAAAGACTGAAATAAAAAGTAAAACCGACAGCAACTCCATCCCAGCCCTTTCTCATCACTGCCCCGCTCCTTTATATTAAAAAGCAGGTATAAGTTGTGCTCTCAAAATGAGGACATTCCTCAGTTCATCAGCACCATTAGTGATGAGAAATACACAAACTATCTGTCTTCAAGATGACAGGGAGTTCATCATCACCATTAGTGAATGAGAAATACACAAACTATCTCTCCTCAAGATGACGGGGAGTTTGCAAATCTTCGGTTTAACGGGCTGAATGTTCACTTTTACTGCGGTGAGGGCTGTAAAACGGGCGGCCGATCCGCTAACGCCTGTTGTGGTAAAAGTGAAAATTCACCCCAGAGTGTTTGACGTTCCCTCGCAGTTGATTGTAGTGCCACTTTCAGCCAGGAGATGGTGATGGCGAGCTGTAAAGTTTTACAGTGCAGTATCACCACCTGCTGGTGGAAACCGGTACTGAGGGAATATCAAAAACAGCAAATGCTGAAACACTCGGCTGATCAGACAATTCAGGCAGGACCTTCCTTCAGAACTGAAAGACGATGGGATCAGAAAAACGAATGGAAAATAAACACGAGCCTAGAATTCCCTCTTCTGTGCTCCTGGCACACACCGAGTCCCTGTCGGGAAAATCCGCATTCACTGTCTGTCCAATGTTCAAAAAAGCACAGGTTGGGAGTTTGGAATTTCCCAATATGGGCTCTTGTGTGTCAGGAGAGCGGAATTCCAAAATCTGGGCCTGTATTCCGAGTACAGAGAGGAGATTAATCAGTTAAAAAATCTCTGAAGTGGGTGCTGAAGACATGAAATTTATTTCCCGAGGGTGCCTGGGAGATACTTTGGTCAAAAGTGAATGGAAACTAGTTACTGGATTATCCTAGGCAGCGCCCTAGGTATGTGTCAGACCGTTACTTCACCCCTTGGTCCTGGATTTGAATCAAACAACAACAAATTGCATTTATATAGCACCTTAAACATAGTAAAATGACCCAAGGCGCTTCACAGGAATGTTATCAAACCAAATCTGATACTGAGCTTGGTCAAAGAGGTAGGTTTAATGTAATGTCCATGTAATGTAATTAGCGCCACAGTCACTCGGAGGAATGCCAGGGTTCGATGAACAGACTGTGACTATCTTCTTGTTCAGTATTACTTCTTTGTACTGGATGTTTAATGTGTAATAAACCTGTTTTACTGATACACAATATACCTGGACCCAGAGTGCTTTGTGTAGTCACGGAGAAATTATTCTAAAGAACTTTTAAAAGCGACATCATCCCTCAGTCTTCTCTTATCTAGAGAAAAGAGCCCCAGCCTGGTTACTCTCCAGTGACTCCGCACGCTGGACGTGGCCATCAGGTGAGGACACAACTGAGCTCAGCTCTGCTGTTCCCGAGACTGAAAATGTCCAGCTAAGTCCAGAATGAGGTGTGAACTGCAGGAATAAACACAGGAAATGCTGGAAATCCTCAGCAGGTCAGGCAGCATATGCAGGGAGAGAAACCGAGTTTCAGGTCGATGAGCCTTGGTCAGAACTGCAGGAAGCCGGTGAGCTCGCTGCCTGTAATGTGGCTCCACAGCCGGAAGGTGGCGCTCCATGGCCGTGTCTCCGGTGGATTCCCGCGGTCCGGCTCACGCGAGCTGCTTTCCCACCGCGGCCATTGGCCACACTTCCCCAAGGCCCGCCAGCTTCACTCGCTCTCAGAAGGAACCGCATGAAGGTTCCGTCAATGACCAATTCCTGAGTCTGTTCCGCGACCCGTCTGCATGCGATTCACAGGCTGAAATAGAAGAGCCCGTGTCCAGTGACAATGACCTGGTCAATAGTCAGTTCCAACCCTCAGCTTATCAGCTCCATCTCATTTTAATCGGGGTTTCACTGCAGAGCAGAGGAGCGCTGCAGAGTGAGTGAAGGTGGCGGGGGAGCTCGGGAAACGCCTCAGAGCCCCGGGACAGACGGGCTTTAGAAAGACCCAGAGTCCAAATTCATCGGTGGAGGGTCCGGGGGACACTCGGGGACATTTCCCGATAGTCAGTCCGCCTCTGAGGGCAAGTCCGCGGGCCGGATGAACCTGTTCCAGGGTTTGATCCGACACCCCTGCTGAAAACAGATGTTTCCTCTTACGATCCAGATGCTGTCACGTTTTTCCATTTGCTCCTCACAGCAGCGCACATCTGGGGCACTAACAGATACCTCAGTGGCAGTAATTTACTGACTGAATTCAATCTAGTCTCCTCCTACACGACTAAAGTCTCTTTAAATAGCAGATATTATCACACAGACCAGAGGTTTACAGATTGAAATAACTAATATTTAGCTAAATTAAACAGTGGTGTGAGAAACTCACATTTGGCAAAGCCTAACGGTGCGATTTATATAAAAATAGTTGCCAGGATAAAGTTACTCTCGGCTCAGTTGACTCTGGTTAGATTATCTGGGGATGCAATATATAAACCAGTGTAGTTTAGCATCAAATCCCTGGGCTGGGACCTTCCACCCTCCCTCTGGCAATGAATGGACACAGCTGGGGTGAGTGGGTGGAAATGTGGCTCTGGGCGCAGTCCACCTATTTCACCGCCCATTGGATTTCCTGCCACACACGGGCAGGCCCATTGAAATTATATTCAATGCACAGAATTACTTCAATTGCAAATACAAAAACAATACTGTGGAAGCTGGAAATCTGAAATAATATCAGAAAATGCTGGAAATACTGAGCAGGTCAGGCAGCATCTGTGGAGACCAGAACAGAGTAAATGTTTCAGGTCTATGAGATTTCAAATATTGGGATTCGGTCTAATTGGAATGTGACGGCCGAGCTGCATGAACCATCTGTGCATTGCCGGGTATGTCCTGGGGTCGGGGATGCGAATTGGAAGGTGGGGCAGTGATGGGGAGAGGGAGGGGGCAGTGATGGGGAGAGGGAGGGGGCAGTGATCGGGAGAGGGAGGGGGCAGTGATCGGGAGAGGGAGGGGGCAGTAAACGGGAGAGGGAGGGACAGTGATCGGGAGAGGGAGGGGGCAGTGATCGGGAGAGGGAGGGGGCAGTGATCGGGAGAGGGAGGGGGCAGTAATCGGGAGAGGGAGGGACAGTGATCGGGAGAGGGAGGGGGCAGTAATCGGGAGAGGGAGGGACAGTGATCGGGAGAGGGAGGTGTATCGATTTGTATGTGGGTTCAATGACGAGACATTTATGAAAGAGAATGTCTTTTAATCTAAAGTCTGTTCACTAAATTAACTGCATCACGAGACATCATGCTAGTGATCCAGCTAGAACGAAACCGAAACTAAACTGCTTGTCTCTCACGTGATCTCTGCTGGTCAGGCATAAGTTATCAATACATGCAAATATGCTGGTAAGGCATCATAATCAAACCGGCAAATACCATCACTATTTGCTGATATCATTACATCTCCCTTTCTTAAAACAAAAGTATTTTACTTTTAACTAACAACATGTTTTCTTTGTATTAATCTGCATTTTAACTGTAACACTTAATGAACTTACATTAACATTATCATTATCAAGGTTTTTTAACCTTTGTGTGTTCACATGAAATATGTAAATACACTAGAACTTGAAGAAAGAATAAGATAACATTACTTCCTTCTTTAACAATAGTCCTTAAATTTGCTCAATGAGTCTCAGGAGGCTTCACGTGTCTTGAGGATTTTCTGATTGATTGTCCTTGAATCTGAGTTGTTGCCTCAGATGATGTGTTCTCAGCTGTGTGATCAGGTTGTTCAACAGTATCAGTCTTTTGACTTGCTGTGTGATCAGGTTGTTCAACAGTATCAGTCTTTTGACCTGCTGTGGCTGGTCCCATGAGACGATCCCTACGATTTCTTCGCAGAACAGCACCCTCATCTGTCTGAATGGTGTATGAACTTCACTCAGGACAGTTCCCTTCTGAGTCCATATGTTTGTTCTGTCTTTGAACCTTACTTGGTCACCAGTGTGGAGTTCAGGTAGGTTTTGTGTTCCTCTGTCATAGTAGTACTTTTGCTTTTCTTTCTGTTGTTCTTTGAACTTCCTCACTTTCTCCCCCTCTTTTGTTTTCAGGAGGTTCTCCGGGATGGGTAGGTTTGACCTTAGCCGACGTCCCATAAGGAGTTGGGCTGGTGACTTACCACACTCGAGCGGCGTTGTGCGGTATACAAGCATGCTCTGGTAGAAGTCAGTTCCACTGTCTTTTGCCTTGTACATCAGTCTTTTCACTGTCTGGACCGATTTTTCCACTAGTCCATTGGACTGTGGATAGTGAGGACTTGACGTTGTGTGGACAAAGTCCCACTCTTTGGCAAAGTGTCGGAAACTTGCATTGTAAAACTGGGGTCCGTTGTCTGTGAAGACCTCGCTTGCCACGCCATGTCTGGAGAATATGGCTTTCATACATGTTATCACAGCATCTGCAGTGGTGGTGCACTGTCTACAAACCTCTGGATACAGGGAGTAATAGTCTGTGACTACAAGATAGTCCTTCCCTTGACATACAAATAGGTCAGACGCGCCTACCTTCTGGTAAGGTCTGTCTGGCGCTGGGTGTGGCTTTAGTGGTTCTACCGGATTGCTTGCTCGATATTTCAGGCATATTGTGCAGTTTGACACTTCATTTGTCAAATCTTGGTTGATTCATGGCCAGTACATCACCTCTCGTGCTCTTTTCTTACACTTTTTGATTCCCAGATGTCCTCCATGGATCCTTTTTAGCATCTCTTTTCTCAGACTCTTTGGGATAACTATTTTACTTCCTTTGTAGATGATGTCTTCGACCAGTGATAGTTCCGCCCTGCAGTTCCAGTACTCTGCCATGTCAGGTGAGCAGTCTTGCTTCATGTTGGGCCATCCATCCAAGATGCTTTTTCTCAGTCGTCTCATTGTTTCAGTCTTTATGAGCTCCATTTTTGCATCTGCTATGGGCAGTGCACTTGTGATCATGTCCACGTAGGCATTCACTTTTTCATCCATTTTGGTGTTTGCGGGCTCACTTGGGTCAACAGCTCTGGACAACGTGTCTGCTGTATACATCAGCTTACCCGGTGTGTACGCAACATTCAGTGTCTAGCGTTGCAGCCTGATCATCATTCTTTGTATTCTAAGCGGACAGCTATTTAGTGGCTTTTGGAACAATGCAATCAAGGGCTTATGGTCAGTCTCTGGGCTTATGGTCAGTCTCTACACTGATTGCTTGTCCTGCCACAAACTGGTGAAATCTTTCACAGGCGTATGTGATGCTGAGCAGCTCCTTTTCTATTTGAGCATATCGTGTCTCCGCGTCTGTCATTGAGCGCGATGCATATGCAATAGGTTGCCAGTAGTCATATTTTTGCAGAAGAACGGCACCGAGCCCACTCTGTGATGCATCTGATGATATCTTGATGGGTCTCGCTGGGTCATAAAACCGCAGAACTGGTTCCTCTGTGAGCAGTTTCTTTAGATCGCTCCATGACTTCTCATGCTCATGATTCCATTCCCATTCTATGTTCTTTTCAGTTAGTCGTCTCAGTGGCGCCATCTTTTCTGAGAGGTTGGATATGAATTTACCCATGTAATTGATCATTCCATTAAACCTCTGCACGTCCTTTTTGCATTGTGGCTTTGGCATATTCTCAATGGCGGCACCTTTCTGGGATCTGATCTGATGCCCTCACTGCTAAGGATATCTCCCACGAATGTCAGTTCTGTCACCCCGAGCTGGCATTTCTCTCTATTCAGCTTCAGGTTTGTTTTCCTTGTTGCTTCCAGCACTTTTTTCAGTCTCTCGTCATGCTCAGTTCTCGTGGTTCCCCATACTATAATGTCATCCATTGATGTATCAACTCCCTCCAGGTGCTCATAGATCATATGGATAGTTTTGTGATACACTTCAGGAGCTGAGGCAATGCCAAATGGTAACCTTAGGAATCTGTATCTGCCAAATGGACTGTTAAACGTGCACAGTCTTGAACTTGCCTCGTTCAGTTTCATCTGCCAAAATCCTGATGATGCATCTAACTTGCTGAAATACTTTGCATTTGCAAATTGTGCCATGATTTCCTCACGTGTAGGAAGCTTGAAGTGCTCTCTCTTTATTGCTCTGTTTAGATCTCTTGGATCCAGGCAAATTCTGAGCTTTCCATTCTTTTTGTCCACAACGACGAGGGAACTCACCCACTCAGTTGGCTCATCTATCTTCTGAATCACGTTCAGGCTTTCCATCCTGTCCAACTCTGCCTTCAGTTGCTTTTGAAGAGCAAACGGAACTTTTCTGCATGGATGTATGACCGGTGTCATACTTTTATCTACTCTGATCGTGTGTTCTCCTGGAATGCAGCCTAGACCCTTAAATAGGTCGTTGTACTCTTTCATGAGTTCATCATAGACTGTCTCTCCTTCGCTTTCCACAACGAGGACTCTCTTTACCAGGTTCAGTCTCTCACAGGCTTTTAAACCTAGTATGGCTTGCACGTCCTTTGGCACCACGATTAATGCTAGCGTGTGCTCTCTGTCCTTGTGTGTTACTTTGACAATGCATCTTCCTTTCACTGGTATATCAGTACCTGAGTATCCTGTCACTTTCACTTTTATTCCATGTATCTTTGGTCTGGGTCTAATTCTCTTAAAATCAGTCTCTGATATCACATTAACTTGTGCTCCAGTATCCAATTTAAATGGAATGTGTATGTCATTCACTTTTAGTGTCAACATCCAGTCTCTTTTTTCTTCTTTGTTTTCAGACACAACATCTACATTGAACTCCTCTATCTCGCTTTCATCCACTGCATGGACCTTGCTTTGTTGCGCTTGGTTCCTACAGCAACGGGCATAATGGTTGTTTTTGTTGCATCTATTGCATGTTTTACCATATGCTGGGTACCGCATCGACTACATGTCTTTCGATTGCCCCTTTCATTTTTGTTCGCTGGCCATGCCTCTTTTTTCACATTGGCGCTCTTTTTGTTAAACGGTTTGTGTCCGTTCTTACTCACTGCATCCACGTTGCAGCTATTGTCACTGAACAGCTCCTTTGCCTGCAACTTCACAGTCTCTGTAGCCCTACACAGTGCTATGGCTTTTCCCAGGTCTAGATCTTGCTCTCTTAGCAGTTTTTCCCTTAGACCATTATCTGGAATACCACACACCAGTCTGTCTTTTATCAGCGAGTCTGTCAGTCCCCCAAATTCACATGTTTTGCTTCGGTTTCTCAGTTAAGTCACATACTGATCAATAGTCTCTCCCGTTTTCTGTACACGTGTGAAAAATCTGTGCCTCTCAAACGTCACGTTACGTTTAGGTATGCAGTAGGCCTGAAACTGTTCCATTATTTTATCTAACTTCATTTTGTCTCCATCAGCAGCGAATGTGAAGTTATTATACACTTCCAGCGCTTCATCACCCACGACATGTAAGAACAGTGACGCTTTCATTTTATCACTTTTCTCGTCAGCTCCGATTGCTGATAAATACAACTCCAAACGTTGTTTGAACCTGCTCCAATTTCCAGCCACATTACCTGTCAACTGAAGCTTCGCGGGTGGGTGTAAACCTCCCATTTTTCACTTCGTTAGCTATTCTCCAATGGTAAGTGTGGTGATTATTCTTTATGTTTAGTAAGAAGTATTGTAATTGGTTGTTTGTTTCCTGCCTTGAGATATATGCTGTAAACTCATTGGTAGTTGATGTCATGTGATTTGTGGTGGCCATCTTAAATTCAGTTCTCTACAGCCTTGGTTGGGACTGGGTGTTGAAAGATGTGCTACTGGATTTTTAAAGTTAATAAAGCCTAGATTTAGAAAGGCAAATCTCTTTATTTCAATTTATTAACTTTAAATCAGAATGGAGCGATATCTTCAACCGGAACGATTCAATGCTGACCCTAATTCTGCAGGAGTGGATGATAAATGGAAACACTGGTATCGTACATTTAAAAACTTTTTGGGTGTGTTGGATCAAGAGTCTCTAAATAAGCTGAATATGCTGATCAACTACATTGCTCCGGATGTGTATAAGTATATTTTGGACTGTGAAACTTACGAATTGGCTATTTCTACATTGGAAAAGATTTTTGTTAAACCAAAGAATGAGGTATTTGCACGTCACCTTCTATCTGCCCATAGGCAGCAGATGGGAGAATCTTTGGATACTTATTTACAAGCACTTCGGCGCCTTAGTGCTAACTGTAATTATAAGGCCGTGACGGCAGAAGAATATAAGGAAGAATCGGTACGGGATGCCTTTATTAATGGATTACTGTCTAGATCAATTCGTCAGCGGTTGTTAGAAAATAAGACTTTGGATCTCAAGAGTGCTTTCGAGCAAGCTTCTACATTGGATGTGGCTCAGAGAAGTTCGGATTCTTATGCTCCTTTTAATCGGCCTGCGACTGTGGTTTCGGCAGTTCCGGATGGAAAGGAATTATGTGGACTTAATAGGAGTGGTTTACTAGATTTTGAAACAGTTTCTACTTCGGCGGCTGTTGCCTCCAGGATTCAGAAGTGTTATTTTTGTGGGAACGTCCGGCACCCTCGTCTGAAGTGTCCTGCTCGGGAGGCTGTGTGTAGTAAATGCGGCAAGAGAGGTCATTATGCACGTGTTTGTAAATCATCAGATTCAATGACCTCCTCTGCGACTATGCAGCCTTTAGATAGGGCGTTTATTGCATCAATTTCTGCTGCATTTGCTCATGGCCTAAACAAAGCTATAGTTACGGCCCAAGTTAATGGGTTAGATGTGAAGGCCCTTATAGATACGGGCAGTACCGAGAGTTTTATAAGTCTTCAGTTTGCGAAGGAGAAGCGTTTGAAAATTTCGCCTGTTACTTATCAGGTGTGTATGGCTCAGACGACTCTCACTTCACAAGTAGCTGGTTGTTGCCTTGTGAAATTGATTCTTCTAGGTAATACGTATACTGATGTATGCCTATCTGTTTTGCCTAATCTTTGTGCGGATATTTTGATTGGTCATGATGTGCTTCAATTACACGAGTCTCTCAGTCTTTCGTTTGGAGGGACTAAGCCACCTTTATCTATTTGTGGATTAACCTCTTTATCCATTTCTCCATTATCACTTTTTTCCAATTTGATGTCTGATTGTAAGCCAATTGCTACCAAGTCAAGAAGGTATAGCAGTCAGGATAGAGAATTTATTAATTCTGAAGTTCAACGTCTTTTATTGGAAGGAATAATTGAACCTAGTTGTTCGCCTTGGCGGGCACAGGTAGTTGTCACCACTAACGAGAGACATAAGAAACGAATGGTGATAGACTACTCCCAAACTATTAATAGGTATACTCAATTAGATGCGTACCCTTTGCCTAAGATTGATGAGCTTATCAACAAAGTATCTCAGTATAAGGTTTTTAGCACTATTGACTTAAAGAGTGCTTATCATCAGATTCCTATTGTTAAGAGGGATCAACCATATACGGCCTTTGAGGCTGGCGGAAAGCTGTATCAGTTTTGCCGAATACCATTTGGTGTTACTAATGGTGTTGCTTGTTTTCAACGGGCAAGGGATGCTTTTATAAGTGATAACTCTCTGACACTTTTTCATACTTAGATGACATCACGGTGTGTGGCAAATCAAGGGTGGAGCATGATTCTAATTTAGAAAGATTCCTTTAAGCTGCGGAAAAAGTTGGTTTAACTTTCAATAAAGAGAAGTGTACCTTTCGACCACTGAGGTAAATTTACTGGGGTATATTATCTCGGGAAACAAGATTAAACCAGATCCAGAACGTCTGCGACCATTGATTGATTTACCTTGTCCTACTAATTCTAAGGCTTTGCAACGAGTTGTTGGGCTGTTTTCTTATTATTCTAATTGGATTGCAAACTTTTCGCAGAAGATCCGGCCCCTTATTCGGGTTACGACATATCCTCTATCATGGGAGGCCAGGACGTGTTTTGATCATTTTAAAAAGGATATCCTTGGAGCAGTTGTGCATCCTATTGATGAGTTGGTTCCCTTTATGATTGAGACGGACGCTTCTGATTTTGCAATTGGGGCTACTCTGAACTAAAATGGAAGACCTGTGGCCTTTTTCTCACGTACTTTGAATAATAGTGAAAAAAGACATTCCTCAATAGAGAAAGAGGCGTATGCAATAGTAGAAGCACTGCGTAAATGGAGACATTATTTATCGGGGCGACATTTTACGTTGGTAACTGACCAAAAATCTGTGTCCTTTATGTTTGATGTCAAACATTTTGGAAAGATCAAGAATGATAAAATAATGAGGTGGAGGATTGAGTTGGCATGCTACCATTTTGATATAGTTTATCGTCCAGGGAAGGATAATGTTGCTGCTGATGCGCTGTCGAGGGCTTATTGTTCTGTGATTCACGGAGATACGCTTATTAATCTTCACAATGCCTTATGCCATCCTTGGGTTACGAGGATGATACACTTCGTACGCAGTAAGAATTTGCCCTTTTCAGTTGAAGACGTTAAGCGGATGACTTCATGTTCTATCTGTGCTCGGTGTAAACCGAATTTCTTTAAGCCTCAACGAGCTCATCTTATAAAGGCTACTTCTCCTTTTGAACGTTTGAGCGTTGATTTTAAGGGGCCTCTTCCTTCAACGACTCAAAATCGATATATATTTACTGTTGTGGATGAGTTTTCAAGGTTCCCTTTTGCTTTTCCTTGCGCAGATGTATCAGCTGCTACAGTTATCAAATGTCTGACTCAACTTTTTGTCATCTTTGGGATGCCTGCATATATCCATTCGGATCAGGGAAGTTCTTTTATGTCTTCCCAGTTGAAGGAATACCTTCAGAGTCGGGGAATCTCTACTAGTAGAACTACCCCGTATAACCCGCAGGGTAATGGACAGTGCGAACGATATAATGGGGTGATCTGGAAGGCAGTTATGTTGGCTTTGACATCCCGGAACCTTAAGAATACACAGTGGGAAATGGTACTGCCTGATGCCCTGCATTCCATTAGATCATTGCTTTCAACGGCTACTAATGTGACCCCCCATGAAAGGCTTTTTAACTATCCGCGGAGATCTACTACGGGATATTCGGTACCTTAATGGCTTACTATGCAGGGACCTGTGCTGCTTCGACGCCATGTTAGATTGTCAAAATATGATCCTTTAGTGGAGGAGGTGGAGCTGTTGGAGGCAAATTCCCAATATGCTCATATTCGATTCCAAGATGGGAAAGAAAGTACTGTTTCAATTAAAGACTTGGCTCCTTGTGGTGACCAGCCCTCTTCTGAGGATATTAACAATAGTCATGATTCAGATAATGTGGATGTCGTTACAGATACGACGAATATTTCCAATCCTATTGCAGATAATTATACTTCTATTAGTCAGCCCTCGATGGATGTTCATGACCATCCCAGTTTACCTCCTGATGGGATTTCCAATCCGGAAACCGTTGATAATCGGGATATGGATAGCCTTCCTGCAGAAGATACTTCTGTGTCTCCTGGTGTGGGAGGGCAAGGAATTTCACCAAGGTTAAGAAGGTCGACACGAACAAGATATCTGGTCGACCGACTGAAAATGGACTTTTAAATTGATAGTAATGTTTTAAAATTGTTGAAATATTATATTTGTGTTGTTTTAGTTGTAAATAATTAATTATAAATTGTAAAGGTTATTTAGGCTGGAGTATGTTTTAAAAGGAGGGGTGAATGTGGTGATTATTCTTTGTTTAGTAAGAAGTATTGTAATTGGTTGTTTGTTTCCTGCCTTGAGATATATGCTGTAAACTCATTGGTAGTTGATGTCATGTGATTTGTGGTGGCCATCTTAAATTCAGTTCTCTACAGCCTTGGTTGGGACTGGGTGTTGAAAGATGTGCTACTGGATTTTTAAAGTTAATAAAGCCTAGATTTAGAAAGGCAAATCTCTTTATTTCAATTTATTAACTTTAAATCAGAATGGAGCGATATCTTCAACCGGAACGATTCAATGCTGACCCTAATTCTGCAGGAGTGGATGATAAATGGAAACACTGGTATCGTACATTTAAAAACTTTTTGGGTGTGTTGGATCAAGAGTCTCTAAATAAGCTGAATATGCTGATCAACTACATTGCTCCGGATGTGTATAAGTATATTTTGGACTGTGAAACTTACGAATTGGCTATTTCTACATTGGAAAAGATTTTTGTTAAACCAAAGAATGAGGTATTTGCACGTCACCTTCTATCTGCCCATAGGCAGCAGATGGGAGAATCTTTGGATACTTATTTACAAGCACTTCGGCGCCTTAGTGCTAACTGTAATTATAAGGCCGTGACGGCAGAAGAATATAAGGAAGAATCGGTACGGGATGCCTTTATTAATGGATTACTGTCTAGATCAATTCGTCAGCGGTTGTTAGAAAATAAGACTTTGGATCTCAAGAGTGCTTTCGAGCAAGCTTCTACATTGGATGTGGCTCAGAGAAGTTCGGATTCTTATGCTCCTTTTAATCGGCCTGCGACTGTGGTTTCGGCAGTTCCGGATGGAAAGGAATTATGTGGACTTAATAGGAGTGGTTTACTAGATTTTGAAACAGTTTCTACTTCGGCGGCTGTTGCCTCCAGGATTCAGAAGTGTTATTTTTGTGGGAACGTCCGGCACCCTCGTCTGAAGTGTCCTGCTCGGGAGGCTGTGTGTAGTAAATGCGGCAAGAGAGGTCATTATGCACGTGTTTGTAAATCATCAGATTCAATGACCTCCTCTGTGACTATGCAGCCTTTAGATAGGGCGTTTATTGCATCAATTTCTGCTGCATTTGCTCATGGCCTAAACAAAGCTATAGTTACGGCCCAAGTTAATGGGTTAGATGTGAAGGCCCTTATAGATACGGGCAGTACCGAGAGTTTTATAAGTCTTCAGTTTGCGAAGGAGAAGCGTTTGAAAATTTCGCCTGTTACTTATCAGGTGTGTATGGCTCAGACGACTCTCACTTCACAAGTAGCTGGTTGTTGCCTTGTGAAATTGATTCTTCTAGGTAATACGTATACTGATGTATGCCTATCTGTTTTGCCTAATCTTTGTGCGGATATTTTGATTGGTCATGATGTGCTTCAATTACACGAGTCTCTCAGTCTTTCGTTTGGAGGGACTAAGCCACCTTTATCTATTTGTGGATTAACCTCTTTATCCATTTCTCCATTATCACTTTTTTCCAATTTGATGTCTGATTGTAAGCCAATTGCTACCAAGTCAAGAAGGTATAGCAGTCAGGATAGAGAATTTATTAATTCTGAAGTTCAACGTCTTTTATTGGAAGGAATAATTGAACCTAGTTGTTCGCCTTGGCGGGCACAGGTAGTTGTCACCACTAACGAGAGACATAAGAAACGAATGGTGATAGACTACTCCCAAACTATTAATAGGTATACTCAATTAGATGCGTACCCTTTGCCTAAGATTGATGAGCTTATCAACAAAGTATCTCAGTATAAGGTTTTTAGCACTATTGACTTAAAGAGTGCTTATCATCAGATTCCTATTGTTAAGAGGGATCAACCATATACGGCCTTTGAGGCTGGCGGAAAGCTGTATCAGTTTTGCCGAATACCATTTGGTGTTACTAATGGTGTTGCTTGTTTTCAACGGGCAAGGGATGCTTTTATAAGTGATAACTCTCTGACACTTTTTCATACTTAGATGACATCACGGTGTGTGGCAAATCAAGGGTGGAGCATGATTCTAATTTAGAAAGATTCCTTTAAGCTGCGGAAAAAGTTGGTTTAACTTTCAATAAAGAGAAGTGTACCTTTCGACCACTGAGGTAAATTTACTGGGGTATATTATCTCGGGAAACAAGATTAAACCAGATCCAGAACGTCTGCGACCATTGATTGATTTACCTTGTCCTACTAATTCTAAGGCTTTGCAACGAGTTGTTGGGCTGTTTTCTTATTATTCTAATTGGATTGCAAACTTTTCGCAGAAGATCCGGCCCCTTATTCGGGTTACGACATATCCTCTATCATGGGAGGCCAGGACGTGTTTTGATCATTTTAAAAAGGATATCCTTGGAGCAGTTGTGCATCCTATTGATGAGTTGGTTCCCTTTATGATTGAGACGGACGCTTCTGATTTTGCAATTGGGGCTACTCTGAACTAAAATGGAAGACCTGTGGCCTTTTTCTCACGTACTTTGAATAATAGTGAAAAAAGACATTCCTCAATAGAGAAAGAGGCGTATGCAATAGTAGAAGCACTGCGTAAATGGAGACATTATTTATCGGGGCGACATTTTACGTTGGTAACTGACCAAAAATCTGTGTCCTTTATGTTTGATGTCAAACATTTTGGAAAGATCAAGAATGATAAAATAATGAGGTGGAGGATTGAGTTGGCATGCTACCATTTTGATATAGTTTATCGTCCAGGGAAGGATAATGTTGCTGCTGATGCGCTGTCGAGGGCTTATTGTTCTGTGATTCACGGAGATACGCTTATTAATCTTCACAATGCCTTATGCCATCCTTGGGTTACGAGGATGATACACTTCGTACGCAGTAAGAATTTGCCCTTTTCAGTTGAAGACGTTAAGCGGATGACTTCATGTTCTATCTGTGCTCGGTGTAAACCGAATTTCTTTAAGCCTCAACGAGCTCATCTTATAAAGGCTACTTCTCCTTTTGAACGTTTGAGCGTTGATTTTAAGGGGCCTCTTCCTTCAACGACTCAAAATCGATATATATTTACTGTTGTGGATGAGTTTTCAAGGTTCCCTTTTGCTTTTCCTTGCGCAGATGTATCAGCTGCTACAGTTATCAAATGTCTGACTCAACTTTTTGTCATCTTTGGGATGCCTGCATATATCCATTCGGATCAGGGAAGTTCTTTTATGTCTTCCCAGTTGAAGGAATACCTTCAGAGTCGGGGAATCTCTACTAGTAGAACTACCCCGTATAACCCGCAGGGTAATGGACAGTGCGAACGATATAATGGGGTGATCTGGAAGGCAGTTATGTTGGCTTTGACATCCCGGAACCTTAAGAATACACAGTGGGAAATGGTACTGCCTGATGCCCTGCATTCCATTAGATCATTGCTTTCAACGGCTACTAATGTGACCCCCCATGAAAGGCTTTTTAACTATCCGCGGAGATCTACTACGGGATATTCGGTACCTTAATGGCTTACTATGCAGGGACCTGTGCTGCTTCGACGCCATGTTAGATTGTCAAAATATGATCCTTTAGTGGAGGAGGTGGAGCTGTTGGAGGCAAATTCCCAATATGCTCATATTCGATTCCAAGATGGGAAAGAAAGTACTGTTTCAATTAAAGACTTGGCTCCTTGTGGTGACCAGCCCTCTTCTGAGGATATTAACAATAGTCATGATTCAGATAATGTGGATGTCGTTACAGATACGACGAATATTTCCAATCCTATTGCAGATAATTATACTTCTATTAGTCAGCCCTCGATGGATGTTCATGACCATCCCAGTTTACCTCCTGATGGGATTTCCAATCCGGAAACCGTTGATAATCGGGATATGGATAGCCTTCCTGCAGAAGATACTTCTGTGTCTCCTGGTGTGGGAGGGCAAGGAATTTCACCAAGGTTAAGAAGGTCGACACGAACAAGATATCTGGTCGACCGACTGAAAATGGACTTTTAAATTGATAGTAATGTTTTAAAATTGTTGAAATATTATATTTGTGTTGTTTTAGTTGTAAATAATTAATTATAAATTGTAAAGGTTATTTAGGCTGGAGTATGTTTTAAAAGGAGGGGTGAATGTGGTGATTATTCTTTGTTTAGTAAGAAGTATTGTAATTGGTTGTTTGTTTCCTGCCTTGAGATATATGCTGTAAACTCATTGGTAGTTGATGTCATGTGATTTGTGGTGGCCATCTTAAATTCAGTTCTCTACAGCCTTGGTTGGGACTGGGTGTTGAAAGATGTGCTACTGGATTTTTAAAGTTAATAAAGCCTAGATTTAGAAAGGCAAATCTCTTTATTTCAATTTATTAACTTTAAATCAGAATGGAGCGATATCTTCAACCGGAACGATTCAATGCTGACCCTAATTCTGCAGGAGTGGATGATAAATGGAAACACTGGTATCGTACATTTAAAAACTTTTTGGGTGTGTTGGATCAAGAGTCTCTAAATAAGCTGAATATGCTGATCAACTACATTGCTCCGGATGTGTATAAGTATATTTTGGACTGTGAAACTTACGAATTGGCTATTTCTACATTGGAAAAGATTTTTGTTAAACCAAAGAATGAGGTATTTGCACGTCACCTTCTATCTGCCCATAGGCAGCAGATGGGAGAATCTTTGGATACTTATTTACAAGCACTTCGGCGCCTTAGTGCTAACTGTAATTATAAGGCCGTGACGGCAGAAGAATATAAGGAAGAATCGGTACGGGATGCCTTTATTAATGGATTACTGTCTAGATCAATTCGTCAGCGGTTGTTAGAAAATAAGACTTTGGATCTCAAGAGTGCTTTCGAGCAAGCTTCTACATTGGATGTGGCTCAGAGAAGTTCGGATTCTTATGCTCCTTTTAATCGGCCTGCGACTGTGGTTTCGGCAGTTCCGGATGGAAAGGAATTATGTGGACTTAATAGGAGTGGTTTACTAGATTTTGAAACAGTTTCTACTTCGGCGGCTGTTGCCTCCAGGATTCAGAAGTGTTATTTTTGTGGGAACGTCCGGACTGGGTGTTGAAAGATGTGCTACTGGATTTTTAAAGTTAATAAAGCCTAGATTTAGAAAGGCAAATCTCTTTATTTCAATTTATTAACTTTAAATCAGAATGGAGCGATATCTTCAACCGGAACGATTCAATGCTGACCCTAATTCTGCAGGAGTGGATGATAAATGGAAACACTGGTATCGTACATTTAAAAACTTTTTGGGTGTGTTGGATCAAGAGTCTCTAAATAAGCTGAATATGCTGATCAACTACATTGCTCCGGATGTGTATAAGTATATTTTGGACTGTGAAACTTACGAATTGGCTATTTCTACATTGGAAAAGATTTTTGTTAAACCAAAGAATGAGGTATTTGCACGTCACCTTCTATCTGCCCATAGGCAGCAGATGGGAGAATCTTTGGATACTTATTTACAAGCACTTCGGCGCCTTAGTGCTAACTGTAATTATAAGGCCGTGACGGCAGAAGAATATAAGGAAGAATCGGTACGGGATGCCTTTATTAATGGATTACTGTCTAGATCAATTCGTCAGCGGTTGTTAGAAAATAAGACTTTGGATCTCAAGAGTGCTTTCGAGCAAGCTTCTACATTGGATGTGGCTCAGAGAAGTTCGGATTCTTATGCTCCTTTTAATCGGCCTGCGACTGTGGTTTCGGCAGTTCCGGATGGAAAGGAATTATGTGGACTTAATAGGAGTGGTTTACTAGATTTTGAAACAGTTTCTACTTCGGCGGCTGTTGCCTCCAGGATTCAGAAGTGTTATTTTTGTGGGAACGTCCGGACTGGGTGTTGAAAGATGTGCTACTGGATTTTTAAAGTTAATAAAGCCTAGATTTAGAAAGGCAAATCTACTCTTCATTTCAGTAAGTAACGATGTTCTCTTTTGCCTTGCTAATATGTGGAGAGCTGATTCAATTTCAGATTTTTTTCTCTTCATCTCTTTCAGTCACTTCTGACACCATGTATTGATTTCTTGTCGGTTCAATGAGATATTTATGAAAGAGAATGTCTTTTAATCTAAAGTTTGTTCAGTAAATTAACTGCATCACAGGAGACATCATGCTAGTGATCCATCTAGAACAAAACCGAAACTAAACTGCTTGTCTCTCATGACCTCTGCTGGTCAGGCCTAAGTAATCAATACATGCAAATATGCTGGTAAGGCATCATAATCAAACAGGCAAATACCATCACTATTTGCTGATATCATTACTGGAGGGGCCAGCGATGGGGAGAGGGAGGGGCCAGCGGCGGAGGGGGAGAGGGAGGGGCCAGCGGCGGAGGGGGAGAGGGAGGGGCCAGCGGCGGAGGGGGAGAGGGAGTGGCCAGCGACGGAGGGGGAGGGGCCAGTGGCGGATGGGGAGGGGGAGGGAGGGGCAGCGACGGGGAGAGGGAGGGTGCAGTGGTGGATGGAAGGAGGGTGCAGTGATGGGGAGGGGGCAGTGATGGGGAGAGGGAGGGGGCAGTGATGGGGAGAGGGAGGGGGCAGTGATGGGGAGAGGGAGGGGGCAGTGATGGGGAGAGGGAGGGGGCAGTGATGGGGAGAGGGAGGTGTTTTGATTTCTTTTTGGGTTCAATAAAGACTCATTTCTGAAAGAATGTTGTTTAATCTAAAGTCTTGTTCAAGACTTTCTACAGCTTTTTACAGAACACACTATGCTGTGATGCATCTAGAATGAAACTGAAAGTAAAACTCCTCTGGACTGCTTGTCTCTCACATGACCTCTGCTGGTCAGGCACAAGTAATCAAAAACAGACAAATATGCTGTATCTATAAGAGCCTTCACTTCTAACCCATTAACTTGGCCTAAATAAAGTTATAGTTGTGGCCCATGAGCAAATGCAGCAGAAATTGATGCAATAAACGCCCTCTCTACAGGTTGAATAGTCGCAGAAGAGGAGGTAATTGAACCTAATGATTTACAAACACGCGCATAATGACCTCTCTTGCCGCATTTACTACATACAGCCTCCCGGGCAGGACACTTCAAACGAGGATGCCGGACGTTCCCACAAAAATAACACTTCGGAATCCTAGAGGCAACAGCCGCCGAAGTAAAAGGTGGAGCTGTTGGAGTAGAAACGATTTCAGAATCTAGTAAGCCACTCCCATTAAGTCCACCTAATTCCTTTTCGTCCGGAACTGCCGAAACCACAGTCACAGGCCGATTAGAAAGAGCATAAGAATCCGAACTTCTCTGAGTCATATCCAATGTAGAAGCTTGCTCGAAAGCACTCTTGAGATCCAAAGTCTTATTTTCTAACAACCGCTGACGAATTGATCTAGACAGTAGTCCATTAATAAAAGCATCCCGTACCGATTCTTCCTTATATTCTTCGGCCGTCACGGCTTTATAATTACAGTTAGCACCAAGGTGCCGAAGTGCTTGTAAATAAGTATCCAAAGATTCTCCCACCTGCTGCCTACGGGCAGATAGAAGGTAACGTGCAAATACCTCATTCTTTGGTTTAACAAAAATCTTCTCCAATGTAGAAATAGCCACTTCGTAAGTTTTACAGTCCAAAATATACTTATACACATCCGGAGCAATGTAGTTGATCCGCATATTCAGCTTATTCAGAGACTCTTGTTCCAACACACCCAAAAAGTTTGTAAATGTACAATACCAATGTTTCCATTTATCATCCACTCCTGCAGAATTAGGGTCAGCATTCAATCGTTCCAGTTGAAGATATCGCTCCATTCTGACATAAAGTTAATAAATTGAAATACAGAATAGATTTGCCTTTCTAATCTAGGCTTTATTAACGTTAAAAACCCAGTAGCAAATCTTTCAACACCAGTCTCCAACAATTACTAGAGAGAACTGAATTTAAGATGGCCACCACAAATCACCTGACATCCACTACCAATGACTTTACAACATATATCTCAAGGTAGAAACAAACAACCAATTACAATACTTCTTACTAATACAGAAAATCCACCCCATTCACCAATCACAATACTTCTTATTAAACATAGGAAATAATCACCACAGGCAGTGAGGGGGAGGTGACGGGGAGGGGACAGTGAGGGGGAGGGGACGGTGACGGGGAGGGGGAGGGAGGGGGCGGTGACGGGGAGAGAGAGGGAGAGAGAGGGAGGGAGGGGGCAGTGACGGGGAGAGGGAGGGAGGGGAGGGGGGGAGAGAGGGAGGGAGGGGGCAGTGACGGGGAGAGGGAGGGAGGGGGCAGTGACGGGGAGAGGGAGGGAGGGGGCAGTGACGGGGAGAGAGAGGGAGGGGGCAGTGACGGGGAGAGAGAGGGAGGGGGCAGTGACGGGGAGAGAGAGGGAGGGGGCAGCCATGGGGAGAGGGGGAGCAGCGATGGGGAGAGGGAGGGGAAGCGATGGGGAGAGGGAGGGGAAGCGATGGGGAGAGGGAGGGGGAAGCGATGGGGAGAGGGGGGGGCAGCCATGGGGAGAGGGAGGGGGCAGCCATGGGGAGAGGGGGAGCAGCGATGGGGAGAGGGAGGGGAAGCGATGGGGAGAGGGAGGGGGAAGCGATGGGGAGAGGGGGAGCAGCGATGTGGAGGGGGAGCAGTGATGGGGAGAGGGAGGGGGCAGTGATGGGGAGAGAGGGGGAGCAGTGATGGGGAGAGGGGGGGGGGCAGTGATGGGGAGAGGGGGAGCAGTGATGGGGAGAGGGAGGAGCAGTGATGGGGAGAGGGAGGGGGCAGCGATGGGGAGAGGGAGGGGAAGCGATGGGGAGAGGGAGGGGGAAGCGATGGGGAGAGGGGGAGCAGCGATGTGGAGAGGGAGGGGGAAGCGATGGGGAGAGGGGGAGCAGCGATGTGGAGAGGGAGGGGGAGCAGCGATGGGGAGAGGGAGGGGGAGCAGTGATGGGGAGAGGGAGGGGGAGCAGTGATGGGGAGAGGGAGGGGGAGCAGTGATGGGGAGAGGAGGAGCAGTGATGGGGAGAGGGAGGGGGCAGTGATGGGGAGAGGGAGGGGGCAGTGATGGGGAGAGGGAGGGGGCAGTGATGGGGAGAGGGAGGGGGCAAGCAGTCAAATACCAACGGTAAACAGCTACTACAGCTCTGTCGAAACCTGGGTCTGTACATTGTCAATGGTAGGTTCATAGGAGACCTCCTTGGAAGATCGACCTACTGCTCACCTCTTGGCTGCAGCACAGTAGACTATATGATTACAGACTTGGACCCATCCTCTTTCAGAGCATTCACAGTCAAACCACAAACAACACTGTCAGATCACAGTCAAATTACTATGTTTCTCAAAGACAGAAACAAACAACATAGAAACACAACCCAGTAAACTGTACAACACCAAAAAATCGTACAGATGGGCCAAAAACGACACGGAAAAATACCAGAAAACAATTAGCAATGCATCAACTCAAGCTCTCTTAGACACCTTTCTGGATAACATATACACTCACAATAAAGAAGGCGTAAACCGGGCAGTTAGTAAACTAAACAATATTTTTGATAATTTGGCAACAAATGCAAACTTGAAAGCTCGCAAGAACAAACCCAAAACAAAAAACTATGAAAAATGGTTTGACCATGATTGCCATAACATGAGGAAAAAACTTAGAAAACTATCAAACCAAAAACACAGACATCCAGAAAACGAGGAATTACGCCTTACTTATTGTCAGACGCTAACACAATACAGAAACACACTCAGGACCAAAAAAGAGCAATTTATTAAGAATACACTCAGCTCCATGGAGGAATCCATTGAGTTGAATTGTTTCTGGGACAACTTGAAAACACTACGCAAAAAACAACACGACGATTTGTCCATTCAAAATGGGGACACATGGGTAAACCACTTTGAAAAATTATACCAGAAAAACACACTAGGACCAGAGCAACACCAAATACGCAAAAAACTTGAAAAGCTTGAAATGGCCATAAAAGATAACCAAAACCCGCTAGACGCCATAATAACAGAAAAAGAACTTCTTGAAAAACCTCAAGGACCTGCGACCAGGAAAAGCTTGCGGGACAGACGGCATACTAAACGAGATGATTAAACACGCAGACGACAAACTGAAACTGGCTATCCTAAAACTCTTCAACTTGGTTCTGAGTGTCGGTTATTTCCCTGACATCTGGAACAAAGGACTCATAACACCCATATACAAAAGTGGGGACAAAATCGACCCAAACAACTATCGAGGCATCTGTGTAAACAGTAACCTGGGGAAGGTATTCTGTAGCATCATAAACAAAAGACTTATAAACTTCCTTGAAGAGCACAATGTCTTGAGTAAAAGCCAAATTGGATTCCTGCCAAACTATAGAACATCCGATCATATCTTCACCCTACAGACCCTAATTGACAAACACGTTCACCATAACAAAAGCAAAATCTACGCATGCTTTGTAGATTTCCAGAAGGCTTTCGACTCCATCTGGCATGACGGTTTATTCCTGAAACTTATCGAAAGCGGGGTAGGAGGTAAAACATATGATGTAATTAAATCAATGTATACAAACAATAAATGTGCAGTTAAAATTGGAGACAAACAAACAAAATACTTCCCACAGGGGCGGGGGGTGACGCAGGGCTCGCCAATCTCACCGACACTCTTTAATATTTACATTAATGGATTGGCAAAACTACTTGAACAATCTACAGCACCCGGCCTCACCCTATATGAATCCAAGGTTAAATTCCTCCTCTATGCCGACGACCTGGTTCTGCTGTCACCAACTAAGGAGGGTCTACAGCAGAACCTGGACCTGCTGGAGTCGTACTGCCAGACTTGGGCCCTGACAATAAATCCCCCAAAAACCAAAGTCCTTGTGTTCCAGCAAAGATCCAAACAACATGGACCCACAATAAATTTCACAGTAGGAACAACCAAAATTGAACAAACCACTCACTACACATACTTGGGCTTAAAAATCAGTTCTACGGGAAACTTCAAACTGGCTGTGAATGAACTGAAAGAGAAAGCAAGAAGGGCTTTCTATGCCATCAAAAAATCAATCCAAATAGAAATCCCAATTAGCATTTGGCTCAAAATTTTCAAATCAGTAATTGAACCAATTGCACTCTATGGCAGTGAGGTCTGGGGACCACTAACACAACAAGATTTTGCAAAATGGGACAAACACCCAATTGAGATCCTACATGCGGAATTCTGTAAAAGTATCCTCCGGACTCAAAGGAAAACAGTAAACAACGCATGCAGGGCGGAACTAGGCCAATACCCATTAATAATCACTATCCAAAAAAGAGCCACCAAATTTTGGAATCACCTACAAATGAGCAACCCCCAATGCTATCACTACGACGCCCTGAAATGCCAAGAGCTGACCATAAAGAAGAATACCCTCAGTCAACTAGTCCTGGGACTCAATAAAGTAACTAATAACAATACTAACAATAACCAGCCCCAGGACAGTGACAGGGTAACACAAAGAATTCGACCCAACACAATCGTCGCTAAGCAAAAGGAAAAATATCTGTCATATTGGGCAGAAACAACAAAAACCCAAAGCAAACTCAATTGCTACTTGGCCCTAAACAGACAATACAACGTAGCTGATTACCTGACCATGGTAAAGGATAACAAACTGAGAAGAACCTTGACAAGGTACAGACTTAGCGAACATAGCCTAGCGATCGAAAAAGGCAGACACAGGCAGACCAGGCTGCCAAGAGAAGACAGGATATGCTCTCACTGCAGTCAGGGAGTGGTTGAGACAGAGATGCACTTCCTCACAGCCTGTGGAAAATATCAGGGCATCAGAGAGAATTTCTATCAAAAATTCTCACAAATATGCCCTGAATTCAGAAATCTGACTGACAACCAAAAACTCCCATTCCTACTGGGGGAGGAGAGAAGCTGTGTAACACTGGCGGCACACTATGTTACAGCTTGCCATGAACAGAGGGACAACCAGTAAACTAAGACAAGAGTATATATAAACAAGGCGAAAATATATTTATAAACTCAGGGATATACCTGTTTATACACTGTATGAATGGAACCGCGTTTATGTGTTCAACCATAAATGTATTTTGATGCTTTGGCAACATAAGATGTACCTTATCATGCCAATAAAGCGATTTGTATTGTATTGTATATTGAGAGGGAGGGGGCAGGGAGAGGGAGAGGGAGGGGGCAGGGGCAGGGAGAGGGAGAGGGAGGGGGCAGTGACGGGGAGAGGGAGGGGGCAGTGACGGAGAGAGGGAGGGGGCAGTGACGGGGAGAGGGAGGGGGCAGTGACGGGGAGAGGGAGGGGGCAGTGACGGGGAGAGGGAGGGGGCAGTGACGGGGAGAGGGAGGGGGCAGTGACGGGGAGAGGGAGGGGGCAGTGACGGGGAGAGGAGGGGGGCAGTGACGGGGAGAGGGAGGGGGCAGTGACGGGGAGAGGCGGGGGGCAGTGACGGGGAGAGGCGGGGGGCAGTGACGGGGAGAGGCGGGGGGCAGTGACGGGGAGAGGCGGGGGGCAGTGACGGGGAGAGGAGGGGGGCAGTGACGGGGAGAGGAGGGGGGCAGTGACGGGGAGAGGAGGGGGGCAGTGACGGGGAGAGGAGGGGGGCAGTGACGGGGAGAGGAGGGGGGCAGTGACGGGGAGAGGAGGGGGCAGTGACGGGGAGAGGAGGGGGGCAGTGACGGGGAGAGGAGGGGGGCAGTGACGGGGAGAGGAGGGGGGCAGTGACGGGGAGAGGAGGGGGTCAGTGACGGGGAGAGGAGGGGGGTCAGTGACGGGGAGAGGAGGGGGGTCAGTGACGGGGAGAGGAGGGGGGTCAGTGACGGGGAGAGGAGGGGGGCAGTGACGGGGAGAGGAGAGGGGCAGTGACGGGGAGAGGAGGGGGCAGTGACGGGGAGAGGAGGGGGGCAGTGACGGGGAGAGGAGGGGGGCAGTGACGGGGAGAGGAGGGGGGCAGTGACGGGGAGAGGGAGGGGGGCAGTGACGGGGAGAGGGAGGGGGCAGTGACGGGGAGAGGGCAGTGATGGGGAGAGGGAGGGGGCAGTGATGGGGAGAGAGAGGGAGGGGGCAGTGATGGGGAGAGAGAGGGAGGGGGCAGTGATGGGGAGAGAGAGGGAGGGGGCAGTGATGGGGAGAGAGAGGGAGGGGGCAGTGATGGGGAGAGAGAGGGAGGGGGCAGTGATGGGGAGAGAGAGGGAGGGGGCAGTGATGGGGAGAGAGAGGGAGGGGGCAGTGATGGGGAGAGAGGGAGGGAGGGGGCAGTGATGGGGAGAGAGAGGGAGGGGGCAGTGATGGGGAGAGGGAGGGGGCAGTGATGGGGAGAGAGAGGGAGGGGGCAGTGATGGGGAGAGAGAGGGAGGGGGCAGTGATGGGGAGAGAGAGGGAGGGGGCAGTGATGGGGTGAGAGAGGGAGGGGGCAGTGATGGGGAGAGAGAGGGAGGGGGCAGTGATGGGGAGAGAGAGGGAGGGGCAGTGATGGGGAGAGAGAGGGAGGGGGGCAGTGATGGGGAGAGAGAGGGAGGGGGCAGTGATGGGGAGAGAGAGGGAGGGGGCAGTGATGGGGAGAGGGAGGGGGCAGTGATGGGGAGAGGGAGGGGGCAGTGATGGGGAGGGGGAGGGGGCAGTGATGGGGAGGGGGCAGTGATGGGGAGGGGGCAGTGATGGGGAGAGGGAGGGGGCAAGCAGTCAAATACCAACGGTAAACAGCTACTACAGCTCTGTCGAAACCTGGGTCTGTACATTGTCAATGGTAGGTTCATAGGAGACCTCCTTGGAAGATCGACCTACTGCTCACCTCTTGGCTGCAGCACAGTAGACTATATGATTACAGACTTGGACCCATCCTCTTTCAGAGCATTCACAGTCAAACCACAAACAACACTGTCAGATCACAGTCAAATTACTATGTTTCTCAAAGACAGAAACAAACAACATAGAAACACAACCCAGTAAACTGTACAACACCAAAAAATCGTACAGATGGGCCAAAAACGACACGGAAAAATACCAGAAAACAATTAGCAATGCATCAACTCAAGCTCTCTTAGACACCTTTCTGGATAACATATACACTCACAATAAAGAAGGCGTAAACCGGGCAGTTAGTAAACTAAACAATATTTTTGATAATTTGGCAACAAATGCAAACTTGAAAGCTCGCAAGAACAAACCCAAAACAAAAAACTATGAAAAATGGTTTGACCATGATTGCCATAACATGAGGAAAAAACTTAGAAAACTATCAAACCAAAAACACAGACATCCAGAAAACGAGGAATTACGCCTTACTTATTGTCAGACGCTAACACAATACAGAAACACACTCAGGACCAAAAAAGAGCAATTTATTAAGAATACACTCAGCTCCATGGAGGAATCCATTGAGTCGAATTGTTTCTGGGACAACTTGAAAACACTACGCAAAAAACAACACGACGATTTGTCCATTCAAAATGGGGACACATGGGTAAACCACTTTGAAAAATTATACCAGAAAAACACACTAGGACCAGAGCAACACCAAATACGCAAAAAACTTGAAAAGCTTGAAATGGCCATAAAAGATAACCAAAACCCGCTAGACGCCATAATAACAGAAAAAGAACTTCTTGAAAAACCTCAAGGACCTGCGACCAGGAAAAGCTTGCGGGACAGACGGCATACTAAACGAGATGATTAAACACGCAGACGACAAACTGAAACTGGCTATCCTAAAACTCTTCAACTTGGTTCTGAGTGTCGGTTATTTCCCTGACATCTGGAACAAAGGACTCATAACACCCATATACAAAAGTGGGGACAAAATCGACCCAAACAACTATCGAGGCATCTGTGTAAACAGTAACCTGGGGAAGGTATTCTGTAGCATCATAAACAAAAGACTTATAAACTTCCTTGAAGAGCACAATGTCTTGAGTAAAAGCCAAATTGGATTCCTGCCAAACTATAGAACATCCGATCATATCTTCACCCTACAGACCCTAATTGACAAACACGTTCACCATAACAAAAGCAAAATCTACGCATGCTTTGTAGATTTCCAGAAGGCTTTCGACTCCATCTGGCATGACGGTTTATTCCTGAAACTTATCGAAAGCGGGGTAGGAGGTAAAACATATGATGTAATTAAATCAATGTATACAAACAATAAATGTGCAGTTAAAATTGGAGACAAACAAACAAAATACTTCCCACAGGGGCGGGGGGTGACGCAGGGCTCGCCAATCTCACCGACACTCTTTAATATTTACATTAATGGATTGGCAAAACTACTTGAACAATCTACAGCACCCGGCCTCACCCTATATGAATCCAAGGTTAAATTCCTCCTCTATGCCGACGACCTGGTTCTGCTGTCACCAACTAAGGAGGGTCTACAGCAGAACCTGGACCTGCTGGAGTCGTACTGCCAGACTTGGGCCCTGACAATAAATCCCCCAAAAACCAAAGTCCTTGTGTTCCAGCAAAGATCCAAACAACATGGACCCACAATAAATTTCACAGTAGGAACAACCAAAATTGAACAAACCACTCACTACACATACTTGGGCTTAAAAATCAGTTCTACGGGAAACTTCAAACTGGCTGTGAATGAACTGAAAGAGAAAGCAAGAAGGGCTTTCTATGCCATCAAAAAATCAATCCAAATAGAAATCCCAATTAGCATTTGGCTCAAAATTTTCAAATCAGTAATTGAACCAATTGCACTCTATGGCAGTGAGGTCTGGGGACCACTAACACAACAAGATTTTGCAAAATGGGACAAACACCCAATTGAGATCCTACATGCGGAATTCTGTAAAAGTATCCTCCGGACTCAAAGGAAAACAGTAAACAACGCATGCAGGGCGGAACTAGGCCAATACCCATTAATAATCACTATCCAAAAAAGAGCCACCAAATTTTGGAATCACCTACAAATGAGCAACCCCCAATGCTATCACTACGACGCCCTGAAATGCCAAGAGCTGACCATAAAGAAGAATACCCTCAGTCAACTAGTCCTGGGACTCAATAAAGTAACTAATAACAATACTAACAATAACCAGCCCCAGGACAGTGACAGGGTAACACAAAGAATTCGACCCAACACAATCGTCGCTAAGCAAAAGGAAAAATATCTGTCATATTGGGCAGAAACAACAAAAACCCAAAGCAAACTCAATTGCTACTTGGCCTAAACAGACAATACAACGTAGCTGATTACCTGACCATGGTAAAGGATAACAAACTGAGAAGAACCTTGACAAGGTACAGACTTAGCGAACATAGCCTAGCGATCGAAAAAGGCAGACACAGGCAGACCAGGCTGCCAAGAGAAGACAGGATATGCTCTCACTGCAGTCAGGGAGTGGTTGAGACAGAGATGCACTTCCTCACAGCCTGGTGGAAAATATCAGGGCATCAGAGAGAATTTCTATCAAAAATTCTCACAAATATGCCCTGAATTCAGAAATCTGACTGACAACCAAAAACTCCCATTCCTACTGGGGGAGGAGAGAAGCTGTGTAACACTGGCGGCACACTATGTTACAGCTTGCCATGAACAGAGGGACAACCAGTAAACTAAGACAAGAGTATATATAAACAAGGCGAAAATATATTTATAAACTCAGGGATATACCTGTTTATACACTGTATGAATGGAACCGCGTTTATGTGTTCAACCATAAATGTATTTTGATGCTTTGGCAACATAAGATGTACCTTATCATGCCAATAAAGCGATTTGTATTGTATTGTATATTGAGAGGGAGGGGGCAGGGAGAGGGAGAGGGAGGGGGCAGGGGCAGGGAGAGGGAGAGGGAGGGGGCAGTGACGGGGAGAGGGAGGGGGCAGTGACGGAGAGAGGGAGGGGGCAGTGACGGGGAGAGGGAGGGGGCAGTGACGGGGAGAGGGAGGGGGCAGTGACGGGGAGAGGGAGGGGGCAGTGACGGGGAGAGGGAGGGGGCAGTGACGGGGAGAGGGAGGGGGCAGTGACGGGGAGAGGAGGGGGGCAGTGACGGGGAGAGGGAGGGGGCAGTGACGGGGAGAGGCGGGGGGCAGTGACGGGGAGAGGCGGGGGGCAGTGACGGGGAGAGGCGGGGGGCAGTGACGGGGAGAGGCGGGGGCAGTGACGGGGAGAGGAGGGGGGCAGTGACGGGGAGAGGAGGGGGGCAGTGACGGGGAGAGGAGGGGGGCAGTGACGGGGAGAGGAGGGGGGCAGTGACGGGGAGAGGAGGGGGCAGTGACGGGGAGAGGAGGGGGGCAGTGACGGGGAGAGGAGGGGGGCAGTGACGGGGAGAGGAGGGGGGCAGTGACGGGGAGAGGAGGGGGTCAGTGACGGGGAGAGGAGGGGGGTCAGTGACGGGGAGAGGAGGGGGGTCAGTGACGGGGAGAGGAGGGGGGTCAGTGACGGGGAGAGGAGGGGGGCAGTGACGGGGAGAGGAGAGGGGCAGTGACGGGGAGAGGAGGGGGCAGTGACGGGGAGAGGAGGGGGGCAGTGACGGGGAGAGGAGGGGGGCAGTGACGGGGAGAGGAGGGGGGCAGTGACGGGGAGAGGGAGGGGGGCAGTGACGGGAGAGGGAGGGGGCAGTGACGGGGAGAGGGCAGTGATGGGGAGAGGGAGGGGGCAGTGATGGGGAGAGAGAGGGAGGGGGCAGTGATGGGGAGAGAGAGGGAGGGGGCAGTGATGGGGAGAGAGAGGGAGGGGGCAGTGATGGGGAGAGAGAGGGAGGGGGCAGTGATGGGGAGAGAGAGGGAGGGGGCAGTGATGGGGAGAGAGAGGGAGGGGGCAGTGATGGGGAGAGAGAGGGAGGGGGCAGTGATGGGGAGAGAGGGAGGGAGGGGGCAGTGATGGGGAGAGAGAGGGAGGGGGCAGTGATGGGGAGAGGGAGGGGGCAGTGATGGGGAGAGAGAGGGAGGGGGCAGTGATGGGGAGAGAGAGGGAGGGGGCAGTGATGGGGAGAGAGAGGGAGGGGGCAGTGATGGGGTGAGAGAGGGAGGGGGCAGTGATGGGGAGAGAGAGGGAGGGGGCAGTGATGGGGAGAGAGAGGGAGGGGCAGTGATGGGGAGAGAGAGGGAGGGGGCAGTGATGGGGAGAGAGAGGGAGGGGGCAGTGATGGGGAGAGAGAGGGAGGGGGCAGTGATGGGGAGAGGGAGGGGGCAGTGATGGGGAGAGGGAGGGGGCAGTGATGGGGAGGGGGAGGGGGCAGTGATGGGGAGGGGGCAGTGATGGGGAGGGGGCAGTGATGGGGAGGGGGCAGTGATGGGGAGAGGGAGGGGGCAAGCAGTCAAATACCAACGGTAAACAGCTACTACAGCTCTGTCGAAACCTGGGTCTGTACATTGTCAATGGTAGGTTCATAGGAGACCTCCTTGGAAGATCGACCTACTGCTCACCTCTTGGCTGCAGCACAGTAGACTATATGATTACAGACTTGGACCCATCCTCTTTCAGAGCATTCACAGTCAAACCACAAACAACACTGTCAGATCACAGTCAAATTACTATGTTTCTCAAAGACAGAAACAAACAACATAGAAACACAACCCAGTAAACTGTACAACACCAAAAAATCGTACAGATGGGCCAAAAACGACACGGAAAAATACCAGAAAACAATTAGCAATGCATCAACTCAAGCTCTCTTAGACACCTTTCTGGATAACATATACACTCACAATAAAGAAGGCGTAAACCGGGCAGTTAGTAAACTAAACAATATTTTTGATAATTTGGCAACAAATGCAAACTTGAAAGCTCGCAAGAACAAACCCAAAACAAAAAACTATGAAAAATGGTTTGACCATGATTGCCATAACATGAGGAAAAAACTTAGAAAACTATCAAACCAAAAACACAGACATCCAGAAAACGAGGAATTACGCCTTACTTATTGTCAGACGCTAACACAATACAGAAACACACTCAGGACCAAAAAAGAGCAATTTATTAAGAATACACTCAGCTCCATGGAGGAATCCATTGAGTCGAATTGTTTCTGGGACAACTTGAAAACACTACGCAAAAAACAACACGACGATTTGTCCATTCAAAATGGGGACACATGGGTAAACCACTTTGAAAAATTATACCAGAAAAACACACTAGGACCAGAGCAACACCAAATACGCAAAAAACTTGAAAAGCTTGAAATGGCCATAAAAGATAACCAAAACCCGCTAGACGCCATAATAACAGAAAAAGAACTTCTTGAAAAACCTCAAGGACCTGCGACCAGGAAAAGCTTGCGGGACAGACGGCATACTAAACGAGATGATTAAACACGCAGACGACAAACTGAAACTGGCTATCCTAAAACTCTTCAACTTGGTTCTGAGTGTCGGTTATTTCCCTGACATCTGGAACAAAGGACTCATAACACCCATATACAAAAGTGGGGACAAAATCGACCCAAACAACTATCGAGGCATCTGTGTAAACAGTAACCTGGGGAAGGTATTCTGTAGCATCATAAACAAAAGACTTATAAACTTCCTTGAAGAGCACAATGTCTTGAGTAAAAGCCAAATTGGATTCCTGCCAAACTATAGAACATCCGATCATATCTTCACCCTACAGACCCTAATTGACAAACACGTTCACCATAACAAAAGCAAAATCTACGCATGCTTTGTAGATTTCCAGAAGGCTTTCGACTCCATCTGGCATGACGGTTTATTCCTGAAACTTATCGAAAGCGGGGTAGGAGGTAAAACATATGATGTAATTAAATCAATGTATACAAACAATAAATGTGCAGTTAAAATTGGAGACAAACAAACAAAATACTTCCCACAGGGGCGGGGGGTGACGCAGGGCTCGCCAATCTCAC
Source organism: Somniosus microcephalus (assembly GCF_052327205.1). Taxonomy (NCBI): domain Eukaryota; kingdom Metazoa; phylum Chordata; class Chondrichthyes; order Squaliformes; family Somniosidae; genus Somniosus; species Somniosus microcephalus. Next base: position 160,737,718 of record NW_028225179.1, read on the forward strand.
CGACACTCTTTAATATTTACATTAATGGATTGGCAAAACTACTTGAACAATCTACAGCACCCGGCCTCACCCTATATGAATCCAAGGTTAAATTCCTCCTCTATGCCGACGACCTGGTTCTGCTGTCACCAACTAAGGAGGGTCTACAGCAGAACCTGGACCTGCTGGAGTCGTACTGCCAGACTTGGGCCCTGACAATAAATCCCCAAAAACCAAAGTCCTTGTGTTCCAGCAAAGATCCAAACAACATGGACCCACAATAAATTTCACAGTAGGAACAACCAAAATTGAACAAACCACTCACTACACATACTTGGGCTTAAAAATCAGTTCTACGGGAAACTTCAAACTGGCTGTGAATGAACTGAAAGAGAAAGCAAGAAGGGCTTTCTATGCCATCAAAAAATCAATCCAAATAGAAATCCCAATTAGCATTTGGCTCAAAATTTTCAAATCAGTAATTGAACCAATTGCACTCTATGGCAGTGAGGTCTGGGGACCACTAACACAACAAGATTTTGCAAAATGGGACAAACACCCAATTGAGATCCTACATGCGGAATTCTGTAAAAGTATCCTCCGGACTCAAAGGAAAACAGTAAACAACGCATGCAGGGCGGAACTAGGCCAATACCCATTAATAATCACTATCCAAAAAAGAGCCACCAAATTTTGGAATCACCTACAAATGAGCAACCCCCAATGCTATCACTACGACGCCCTGAAATGCCAAGAGCTGACCATAAAGAAGAATACCCTCAGTCAACTAGTCCTGGGACTCAATAAAGTAACTAATAACAATACTAACAATAACCAGCCCCAGGACAGTGACAGGGTAACACAAAGAATTCGACCCAACACAATCGTCGCTAAGCAAAAGGAAAAATATCTGTCATATTGGGCAGAAACAACAAAAACCCAAAGCAAACTCAATTGCTACTTGGCCCTAAACAGACAATACAACGTAGCTGATTACCTGACCATGGTAAAGGATAACAAACTGAGAAGAACCTTGACAAGGTACAGACTTAGCGAACATAGCCTAGCGATCGAAAAAGGCAGACACAGGCAGACCAGGCTGCCAAGAGAAGACAGGATATGCTCTCACTGCAGTCAGGGAGTGGTTGAGACAGAGATGCACTTCCTCACAGCCTGTGGAAAATATCAGGGCATCAGAGAGAATTTCTATCAAAAATTCTCACAAATATGCCCTGAATTCAGAAATCTGACTGACAACCAAAAACTCCCATTCCTACTGGGGGAGGAGAGAAGCTGTGTAACACTGGCGGCACACTATGTTACAGCTTGCCATGAACAGAGGGACAACCAGTAAACTAAGACAAGAGTATATATAAACAAGGCGAAAATATATTTATAAACTCAGGGATATACCTGTTTATACACTGTATGAATGGAACCGCGTTTATGTGTTCAACCATAAATGTATTTTGATGCTTTGGCAACATAAGATGTACCTTATCATGCCAATAAAGCGATTTGTATTGTATTGTATATTGAGAGGGAGGGGGCAGGGAGAGGGAGAGGGAGGGGGCAGGGGCAGGGAGAGGGAGAGGGAGGGGGCAGTGACGGGGAGAGGGAGGGGGCAGTGACGGAGAGAGGGAGGGGGCAGTGACGGGGAGAGGGAGGGGGCAGTGACGGGGAGAGGGAG
>NW_028225179.1:160739886-160878513 GCF_052327205.1 Somniosus microcephalus
GGTAAGGAGGAGGGGGGAATAATGGGGGAGTAAGGAGGAGGGGGAATAATGGGGGGGTAAGGAGGAGGGGAATAATGGGGGTAAGGAGGAGGGGGAATAATGGGGGGTAAGGAGGAGGGGGAATAATGGGGGGTAAGGAGGAGGGGGAATAATGGGGGGTAAGGAGGAGGGGGAATAATGGGGGGTAAGGAGGAGGGGGAATAATGGGGGTAAGGAGGAGGGGGAATAATGGGGGGGTAAGGAGGAGGGGAATAATGGGGGGGGTAAGGAGGAGGGGGAATAATGGGGGTAAGGAGGAGGGGGAATAATGGGGGGGTAAGGAGGAGGGGGAATAATGGGGGGGGTAAGGAGGAGGGGGGTAAGGAGGAGGGGGAATAATGGGGGTAAGGAGGATGGGGAATAATGGAGGGGTAAGGAGGAGGGGGGTAAGGAGGAGGGGGAATAATGGGGGTAAGGAGGAGGGGGAATAATGGGGGAAGGAGGAGGGGGAATAATGGGGGGTAAGGAGGAGGGGGAATAATGGGGGGTAAGGAGGAGGGGGGAATAATGGGGGTAAGGAGGAGGGGGAATAATGGGGGGGAAGGAGGAGGGGAAATAATGGGGTGTAAGGAGGAGGGGGGAATAATGGGGGGGTAAGGAGGAGGGGGGAATAATGGGGGGTAAGGAGGAGGGGGGAATAATGGGGGTAAGGAGGAGGGGGGACTAATGGGGGTAAGGAGGAGGGGAAATAATGGGGTGTAAGGAGGAGGGGGGAATAATGGGGGGGTAAGGAGGAGGGGGGAATATGGGGGGGTAAGGAGGAGTGGGGAATAATGGGGGGGTAAGGAGGAGGGGGGACTATGGGGGGTAAGGAGGAGGGGGGAATAATGGGGGTAAGGAGGAGGAGGGAATAATGGGGGGTAAGGAGGAGGGGGGAATAATGGGGGGTAAGGAGGAGGGGGGAATAATGGGGGAGTAAGGAGGTGGGGGGAATGGGGGTAAGGAGGAGGGGGAATAATGGGGGTAAGGAGGAGGGGGAATAATGGGGGTAAGGAGGAGGGGTAATAATGGGGGTAAGGAGGAGGGGGAATAATGGGGGTAAGGAGGAGGGGTAATAATGGGGGTAAGGAGGAGGGGAATACTGGGGGGTAAGGAGGAGGGGAATACTGGGGGTGTAAGGAGGAGGGGGAATAATGGGGGGTAAGGAGGAGGGGGGAATAATGGGGGTAAGGAGGAGGGGAATAATGGGGGAGTAAGGAGGAGGGGGAATAATGGGGGGTAAGGAGGAGGGGGAATAATGGGGGGGTAAGGAGGAGGGGGGAATAATGGGGGGGTAAGGAGGAGGGGGGAATAATGCGGGGGTAAGGAGGAGGGGGGAATAATGGGTAAGGAGGAGGGGGAATAATGGGGGGGTAAGGAGGAGGGGGGAATAATGGGGGTAAGGAGGAGGGGGGAATAATGGGGGGGTAAGGAGGAGGGGGAATAATGGGGTAAGGAGGAGGGGGAATAATGGGGGGGTAAGGAGGAGGGGGGAATAATGGGGGGTAAGGAGGAGGGGGAATAATGGGGGGGGTATGGGAGGAGGGGGCAATAATGGGGGGGTAAGGAGGAGGGGGAATAATGGGGGGTAAGGAGGAGGGGGGAATAATGGGGGGGTAAGGAGGAGGGGGGAATAATGGGGGGTAAGGAGGAGGGGAATAATGGGGGGTAAGGAGGAGGGGAATAATGGGGGGTAAGGAGGAGGGGGAATGATGCGGGGGTAAGGAGGAGGGGGAATAATGGGGGGGTAAGGAGGAGGGGGGAATAATGGGGGTAAGGAGAAGGGGGAATAATGGGGGGGTAAGGAGGAGGGGGGAATAATGCGGGGGTAAGGAGGAGGGGGCAATAATGCGGGGGTAAGGAGGAGGGGGGAATAATGCGGGGTAAGGAGGAGGGGGGAATAATGGGGGGGTAAGGAGGAGGGGGGAATAATGCGGGGGTAAGGAGGAGGGGGAATAATGCGGGGGTAAGGAGGAGGGGGAATAATTGCGGGGGTAAGGAGGAGGGGGGAATAATGGGGGGGTAAGGAGGAGGGGGGAATAATGGGGGGGTAAGGAGGAGGGGGGAATAATGCGGGGTAAGGAGGAGGGGGGAATAATGCGGGGGTAAGGAGGAGGGGGAATAATGCGGGGGTAAGGAGGAGGGGGAATAATGGGGGGTAAGGAGAAGGGGGAATAATGGGGGGGTAAGGAGGAGGGGGAATAATGGGGGGGTAAGGAGGAGGGGGGAATAATGGGGGGTAAGGAGAAGGGGGAATAATGGGGGGGTAAGGAGGAGGGGGAATAATGGGGGGTAAGGAGGAGGGGGCAATAATGGGGGGGGGTAAGGAGGAGGGGGCAATAATGGGGGGGTAAGGAGGAGGGGGGAATAATGGGGGGGGTAAGGAGGAGGGGGCAATAATGGGGGGGGTAAGGAGGAGGGGGAATAATGGGGGGGTAAGGAGGAGGGGGGAATAATGGGGGGTAAGGAGAAGGGGGAATAATGGGGGGGGTAAGGAGGAGGGGAAATAATGGGGGGTAAGGAGGAGCGGGGAATAATGGGGGGGTAAGGAGGAGGGGGAATAATGGGGGGGGTAAGGAGGAGGGGGGAATAATGGGGGGTAAGGAGAAGGGGAATAATGGGGGGGTAAGGAGGAGGGGGAATAATGGGGGGGTAAGGAGGAGGGGGAATAATGGGGGGTAAGGAGGAGGGGGGAATAATGGGGGGTAAGGAGGAGGGGGGAATAATGGGGGGGTAAGGAGGAGGGGGGAATAATGGGGGGGGTAAGGAGGAGGGGGGAATAATGGGGGGGTAAGGAGGAGGGGGAATAATGGGGGGGGTAAGGAGGAGGGGGGAATAATGGGGGGGTAAGGAGGAGGGGGGAATAATGGGGGGGGTAAGGAGGAGGGGGGAATAATGGGGGGGGTAAGGAGGAGGGGGGAATAATGGGGGGGTAAGGAGGAGGGGGGAATAATGGGGGGGGTAAGGAGGAGGGGGGAATAATGGGGGGGTAAGGAGGAGGGGGGAATAATGGGGGGGTAAGGAGGAGGGGGGAATAATGGGGTGGTAAGGAGGAGGGGGGAATAATGGGGGGGTAAGGAGGAGGGGGGAATAATGGGGGGGTAAGGAGGAGGGGGGAATAATGGGGGGGGTAAGGAGGAGGGGGGAATAATGGGGGGTAAGGAGGAGGGGGGAATAATGCGGGGGTAAGGAGGAGGGGGGAATAATGGGGGGTAAGGAGGAGGGGGGAATAATGGGGGGGGTAAGGAGGAGGGGGAATAATGGAGGGGTAAGGAGGAGGGGGGAATAATGGGGGGGTAAGGAGGAGGGGGGAATAATGCGGGGGTAAGGAGGAGGGGGGAATAATGGGGGGGTAAGGAGGATGGGGAATAATGCGGGGGTAAGGAGGAGGGGGAATAATGCGGGGGTAAGGAGGAGGGGGAATAATGCGGGGGTAAGGAGGAGGGGAATAATGGGGGGGTAAGGAGGAGGGGGGAATAATGGGGGGGTAAGGAGGAGGGGGAATAATGGGGGGGTAAGGAGGAGGGGGGAATAATGGAGGGGTAAGGAGGAGGGGGGAATAATGGGGGGGTAAGGAGGAGGGGGGAATAATGGGGGGGTAAGGAGGAGGGGGGAATAATGGGGGGGTAAGGAGGAGGGGGAATAATGGGGGGGTAAGGAGGAGGGGGGAATAATGGAGGGGTAAGGAGGAGGGGGGAATAATGGGGGGGTAAGGAGATGGGGGGAATAATGGGGGGGGTAAGGAGGAGGGGGAATAATGGGGGGGTAAGGAGGAGGGGGGAATAATGGGGGTAAGGAGGTCAGGAACTTGGGGGAGGGGGAGGGGGTCAGGAAAGATATGCTGTTAAAACCACAGTTACAGCTACTCCAACAAGGCCTAACATTTTATAGGGTACTTAACAGCGATATTAACTTGTAAATACTCAACTTTTCCTCAATTTCACGGATTTCCCTGGGTACACTGATTGCCGGCTATGGGTGTATTTGTGGGCTGGTGGGGGCACAGCGCAGCCAGTGTCGGAACAGTGAATCACTGACCACAACTTCAGCATCTCCGTGTTAGATGTGCAGGCGTACATTCTGAAGTTGCGGCCAGTTACAAAGGGGTAAAAATGTTGAACACTGTTAGTTCGACATTATCAGCTCCACTTATAGCAAGTTACAGCACAAAGAAGTTAAAAAGTTAAATGTCCAAGATCAAGGCTAACTAATGACAGGCGTCATTAGATTCATTCCTACAACAATATCTGGCAGCACGGTGGCATAGTGGTTAGCACTGTTGCCTCACAGCGCCAGGGACCCGGGTTCGAATCCGGCCTCGGGCGACTGTCTGTGTGGAGTTTGCACATTCTCCCCGTGTTTGCGTGGGTTTCCTCCGGGTGCTCCGGTTTCCTCCCACAGTCCAAAGATGTGCGGGTTAGGTTGATTGGCAATGATAAATTGACCCTTAGTGTTAGGGGATTAAATAGGTGGGGTTACGGGGATCGGGTGGGATATGTGTGGGTGCAGGCTCGGTGGGCCGAAATGGCCTCTATCTGCATTGTGGGGTTTCTGTGATTTCTGTGAATATAGCTGAACCAGAGTTCTTCAAATGGCCCCGTGGAGCCACCATCAGAAAGGTTAGTATTGGAAAAAAATACCCACCTGAATGTGGAAGCGACAATAGCAGGAGTGAACCAGGTGCTCTACCCCAATCATTGACCCCCCATCACTGGCCCTCCCTCTCCCCATCACTGGCCCTCCCTCTCCCCATCACTGCCCCTCCCTCTCCCCATCACTGCCCCTCCCTCTCCCCATCACTGCCCCTCCCTCTCCCCATCACTGGCCCCTCCCTCTCCCCATCACTGGCCCCTCCCTCTCCCCATCACTGGGCCCTCCCTCTCCCCATCACTGCCCCTCCCTCTCCCCATCACTGCCCCTCCCTCTCCCCATCACTGGCCCCTCCCTCTCCCCATCACTGCCCCTCCCTCTCCCCATCACTGCCCCTCCCTCTCCCCATCACTGGCCCTCCCTCTCCCCATCACTGCCCCTCCCTCTCCCCATCACTGGCCCTCCCTCTCCCCATCACTGGCCCTCCCTCTCCCCATCACTGCCCCTCCCTCTCCCCATCACTGCCCCTCCCTCTCCCCATCACTGGCCCTCCCTCTCCCCATCACTGGCCCTCCCTCTCCCCATCACTGGCCCTCCCTCTCCCCATCACTGCCCCCTCCCTCTCCCCATCACTGGCCCCTCCCTCTCCCCATCACTGCCCCTCCCTCTCCCCATCACTGCCCCCTCCCTCTCCCCATCACTGCCCCCTCCCTCTCCCCATCACTGCCCCCTCCCTGTCCTGATCACCGACCCCTCTTCCGATCCCTGTCCCTCCCTCTCCTGATCACTAACCCCTCCCTCCAAATCGCATCCCCGACCCCAGGACATGCCCAGGAATTCACAGATGGTTGATGCAGCTCGGCAGTCACAATCCAATGAAGACCGAATCCCAATATTTGAAATCTCACAGACCTGAAACGTTAACTCTGTTTCTGTCTCCACAGATGCCGCCTGACCTGCTCAGTATTTCCAGCATTTTCTGATATTATTTCTGATTTCCAGCTTCCACAGTATTTTGTTTGTGTATTTGAAATTAAAGTAATTCTGTGCATTGAATATCATTTCATTCGGCCGGTCCGTGTGTGGCAGGAAATCCAATGTGCGGTGAAATCGGTGGACTGCGCCCAGAGCCACATTTCCACCCACTCACCCCCAGCTGTGTCCATTCATTGCCAGAGGGAGGGTGGAAGGTCCCAGCCCAGGGATTTGATGCTAAACTACACTGGTTTATATATTGCATCTCCAGATAATCTTACCAGAGTCAACTGAGCTGTGAGTAACTTTATCCTGGCAACTACTTTTATATAAATCGCACCGTTAGGCTTTGCCAAATGTGAGTTTCTCACAACACTGTTTAATTTCAAGTAAATATTTCAGTCATTTCAATCTGTAAACTTCTGGTCTGTGTGATAATATCTGCTATTTATAGAGAGTTTAGTAGTGTAGGAGGAGACTAGATTGAATTCAGTCAGTAAATTGCTGCCACTGAGGTATCTGTTAGTGCCCCAGATGTGCGCTGCTGTGAGGAGCAAATGGAAAAACGTGGCAGCATCTGGATCGTAAGAGGAAACATCTGTTTTCAGCAGGGTGTCGGATCAGACCCTGGAACAGGTTGATCCGGCCCGCGGACCTGCCCTCAGAGGCGGACTGACCATCGGGAAATGTCCCCGAGTGTCCCCCGGACCCTCCACCGGTGAATTTGGACTCTGGGTCTTTCTGAAGCCGGTCTGTCCCGGGGCTCTGAGGCCTTTCCCGAGCTCCCCCCTCCCCGCTCTCCAGCCGCCTTCACTCACTCTGCAGCGCTCCTCTGCTCTGCAGTGAAACCCCGATTAAAATGAGACGGAGCTGATAAGCTGAGGGTTGGAACTGACTATTGACCAGGTCAGTGTCACTGGACACGCCCCCTCACTGAGTGACAGGCTCTCCGGCCAATGACCAGGTCAGTGTCACTGGACCCGCCCCCTCACTGAGTGACAGGCTCTCCGGCCAATGACCAGGTCAGTGTCACTGGACACGCCCCCTCACTGAGTGACAGGCTCTCCGGCCAATGACCAGGTCAGTGTCACTGGACACGCCCCCTCACTGAGTGACAGGCTCTCCAGCCAATGACCAGGTCAGTGTCACTGGACACGCCCCCTCACTGAGTGACAGGCTCTCCGGCCAATGACCAGGTCAGTGTCACTGGACCCGCCCCCTCACTGAGTGACAGGCTCTCCGGCCAATCCGCTTCCCCCGGGGAGAGACCCGCCCCCTCACTGAGTGACAGGCTCTCCGGCCAATGACCAGGTCAGTGTCACTGGACCCGCCCCCTCACTGAGTGACAGGCTCTCCGGCCAATGACCAGGTCATTGTCACTGGACACGCCCCCTCACTGAGTGACAGGCTCTCCGGCCAATCCACTTCCCCCGGGAGAGACCCGCCCCCTCACTGAGTGACAGGCTCTCCGGCCAATGACCAGGTCATTGTCACTGGACACGCCCCCTCACTGAGTGACAGGCTCTCCGGCCAATGACCAGGTCAGTGTCACTTGACACGCCCCCTCACTGAGTGACAGGCTCTCCGGCCAATGACCAGGTCAGTGTCACTGGACACGCCCCCTCACTGAGTGACAGGCTCTCCGGCCAATGACCAGGTCATTGTCACTGGACACGCCCCCTCACTGAGTGACAGGCTCTCCGGCCAATGACCAGGTCAGTGTCACTGGACACGCCCCCTCACTGAGTGACAGGCTCTCCGGCCAATGACCAGGTCAGTGTCACTGGACACGCCCCCTCACTGAGTGACAGGCTCTCCGGCCAATGACCAGGTCAGTGTCACTGGACCCGCCCCCTCACTGAGTGACAGGCTCTCCGGCCAATCCGCTTCCCCCGGGGAGAGACCCGCCCCCTCACTGAGTGACAGGCTCTCCGGCCAATGACCAGGTCAGTGTCACTGGACCCGCCCCCTCACTGAGTGACAGGCTCTCCGGCCAATGACCAGGTCAGTGTCACTGGACACGCCCCCTCACTGAGTGACAGGCTCTCCGGCCAATGACCAGGTCATTGTCACTGGACACGCCCCCTCACTGAGTGACAGGCTCTCCAGCCAATGACCAGGTCAGTGTCACTGGACACGCCCCCTCACTGAGTGACAGGCTCTCCGGCCAATGACCAGGTCAGTGTCACTGGACCCGCCCCCTCACTGAGTGACAGGCTCTCCGGCCAATCCGCTTCCCCCGGGGAGAGACCCGCCCCCTCACTGAGTGACAGGCTCTCCGGCCAATGACCAGGTCAGTGTCACTGGACCCGCCCCCTCACTGAGTGACAGGCTCTCCGGCCAATGACCAGGTCATTGTCACTGGACACGCCCCCTCACTGAGTGACAGGCTCTTCGGCCAATCCACTTCCCCCGGGAGAGACCCGCCCCCTCACTGAGTGACAGGCTCTCCGGCCAATGACCAGGTCATTGTCACTGGACACGCCCCCTCACTGAGTGACAGGCTCTCCGGCCAATGACCAGGTCAGTGTCACTTGACACGCCCCCTCACTGAGTGACAGGCTCTCCGGCCAATGACCAGGTCAGTGTCACTGGACACGCCCCCTCACTGAGTGACAGGCTCTCCGGCCAATGACCAGGTCATTGTCACTGGACACGCCCCCTCACTGAGTGACAGGCTCTCCGGCCAATGACCAGGTCAGTGTCACTGGACACGCCCCCTCACTGAGTGACAGGCTCTCCGGCCAATGACCAGGTCAGTGTCACTGGACACGCCCCCTCACTGAGTGACAGGCTCTCCGGCCAATGACCAGGTCAGTGTCACTGGACCCGCCCCCTCACTGAGTGACAGGCTCTCCGGCCAATCCGCTTCCCCCGGGGAGAGACCCGCCCCCTCACTGAGTGACAGGCTCTCCGGCCAATGACCAGGTCAGTGTCACTGGACCCGCCCCCTCACTGAGTGACAGGCTCTCCGGCCAATGACCAGGTCATTGTCACTGGACACGCCCCCTCACTGAGTGACAGGCTCTCCGGCCAATCCACTTCCCCCGGGAGAGACCCGCCCCCTCACTGAGTGACAGGCTCTCCGGCCAATGACCAGGTCAGTGTCACTGGACACGCCCCCTCACTGAGTGACAGGCTCTCCGGCCAATGACCAGGTCAGTGTCACTTGACACGCCCCCTCACTGAGTGACAGGCTCTCCGGCCAATGACCAGGTCAGTGTCACTGGACACGCCCCCTCACTGAGTGACAGGCTCTCCGGCCAATGACCAGGTCAGTGTCACTGGACCCGCCCCCTCACTGAGTGACAGGCTCTCCGGCCAATGACCAGGTCAGTGTCACTGGACACGCCCCCTCACTGAGTGACAGGCTCTCCGGCCAATGACCAGGTCATTGTCACTGGACACGCCCCCTCACTGAGTGACAGGCTCTCCGGCCAATGACCAGGTCAGTGTCACTGGACACGCCCCCTCACTGAGTGACAGGCTCTCCGGCCAATGACCAGGTCAGTGTCACTGGACACGCCCCCTCACTGAGTGACAGGCTCTCCAGCCAATGACCAGGTCAGTGTCACTGGACACGCCCCCTCACTGAGTGACAGGCTCTCCGGCCAATGACCAGGTCAGTGTCACTGGACCCGCCCCCTCACTGAGTGACAGGCTCTCCGGCCAATCCGCTTCCCCCGGGGAGAGACCCGCCCCCTCACTGAGTGACAGGCTCTCCGGCCAATGACCAGGTCAGTGTCACTGGACCCGCCCCCTCACTGAGTGACAGGCTCTCCGGCCAATGACCAGGTCATTGTCACTGGACACGCCCCCTCACTGAGTGACAGGCTCTCCGGCCAATCCACTTCCCCCGGGAGAGACCCGCCCCCTCACTGAGTGACAGGCTCTCCGGCCAATGACCAGGTCATTGTCACTGGACACGCCCCCTCACTGAGTGACAGGCTCTCCGGCCAATGACCAGGTCAGTGTCACTTGACACGCCCCCTCACTGAGTGACAGGCTCTCCGGCCAATGACCAGGTCAGTGTCACTGGACACGCCCCCTCACTGAGTGACAGGCTCTCCGGCCAATGACCAGGTCATTGTCACTGGACACGCCCCCTCACTGAGTGACAGGCTCTCCGGCCAATGACCAGGTCAGTGTCACTGGACACGCCCCCTCACTGAGTGACAGGCTCTCCGGCCAATGACCAGGTCAGTGTCACTGGACACGCCCCCTCACTGAGTGACAGGCTCTCCGGCCAATGACCAGGTCAGTGTCACTGGACCCGCCCCCTCACTGAGTGACAGGCTCTCCGGCCAATCCGCTTCCCCCGGGGAGAGACCCGCCCCCTCACTGAGTGACAGGCTCTCCGGCCAATGACCAGGTCAGTGTCACTGGACCCGCCCCCTCACTGAGTGACAGGCTCTCCGGCCAATGACCAGGTCAGTGTCACTGGACACGCCCCCTCACTGAGTGACAGGCTCTCCGGCCAATGACCAGGTCATTGTCACTGGACACGCCCCCTCACTGAGTGACAGGCTCTCCAGCCAATGACCAGGTCAGTGTCACTGGACACGCCCCCTCACTGAGTGACAGGCTCTCCGGCCAATGACCAGGTCAGTGTCACTGGACCCGCCCCCTCACTGAGTGACAGGCTCTCCGGCCAATCCGCTTCCCCCGGGGAGAGACCCGCCCCCTCACTGAGTGACAGGCTCTCCGGCCAATGACCAGGTCAGTGTCACTGGACCCGCCCCCTCACTGAGTGACAGGCTCTCCGGCCAATGACCAGGTCATTGTCACTGGACACGCCCCCTCACTGAGTGACAGGCTCTTCGGCCAATCCACTTCCCCCGGGAGAGACCCGCCCCCTCACTGAGTGACAGGCTCTCCGGCCAATGACCAGGTCATTGTCACTGGACACGCCCCCTCACTGAGTGACAGGCTCTCCGGCCAATGACCAGGTCAGTGTCACTTGACACGCCCCCTCACTGAGTGACAGGCTCTCCGGCCAATGACCAGGTCAGTGTCACTGGACACGCCCCCTCACTGAGTGACAGGCTCTCCGGCCAATGACCAGGTCATTGTCACTGGACACGCCCCCTCACTGAGTGACAGGCTCTCCGGCCAATGACCAGGTCAGTGTCACTGGACACGCCCCCTCACTGAGTGACAGGCTCTCCGGCCAATGACCAGGTCAGTGTCACTGGACACGCCCCCTCACTGAGTGACAGGCTCTCCGGCCAATGACCAGGTCAGTGTCACTGGACCCGCCCCCTCACTGAGTGACAGGCTCTCCGGCCAATCCGCTTCCCCCGGGGAGAGACCCGCCCCCTCACTGAGTGACAGGCTCTCCGGCCAATGACCAGGTCAGTGTCACTGGACCCGCCCCCTCACTGAGTGACAGGCTCTCCGGCCAATGACCAGGTCATTGTCACTGGACACGCCCCCTCACTGAGTGACAGGCTCTCCGGCCAATCCACTTCCCCCGGGAGAGACCCGCCCCCTCACTGAGTGACAGGCTCTCCGGCCAATGACCAGGTCAGTGTCACTGGACACGCCCCCTCACTGAGTGACAGGCTCTCCGGCCAATGACCAGGTCAGTGTCACTTGACACGCCCCCTCACTGAGTGACAGGCTCTCCGGCCAATGACCAGGTCAGTGTCACTGGACACGCCCCCTCACTGAGTGACAGGCTCTCCGGCCAATGACCAGGTCAGTGTCACTGGACCCGCCCCCTCACTGAGTGACAGGCTCTCCGGCCAATGACCAGGTCAGTGTCACTGGACACGCCCCCTCACTGAGTGACAGGCTCTCCGGCCAATGACCAGGTCAGTGTCACTGGACACGCCCCCTCACTGAGTGACAGGCTCTCCGGCCAATGACCAGGTCAGTGTCACTGGACACGGGCTCTTCTGTTTCAGCCTGTGAATCGCACGCAGACGGGTCGCGGAACAGACTCAGGAACTGGTCATTGACGGAACCTTCATGCGGTTCCTTCTGAGAGCGAGTGAAGCTGGCGGGCCTTGGGGAAGTGTGGCCAATGGCCGCGGTGGGAAAGGAGCTGGAGTGAGCCGGACCGCGGGAATCCACCGGAGACACGGCCATGGAGCGCCACCTTCCGGCTGTGGAGCCACATTACAGGCAGCGAGCTCACCGGCTTCCTGCACTTCTGACCAAGGCTCATCGACCTGAAACTCGGTGTCTCTCCCTACACATGCTGCCTGACCTGCTGAGGATTTCCAGCATTTCCTGTGTTTATTCCTGCACTTCTGACCAAGGCTCATCGACCTGAAACTCGGTGTCTCTCCCTACACATGCTGCCTGACCTGCTGAGGATTTCCAGCATTTCCTGTGTTTATTCCTGCAGTTCACACCTCATTCTGGACTTAGCTGGACATTTTGAACTACCGCCCAAAAACCGATTTTATCCCCAGAATTCCTTCATTGATTTTTTATGTTCCTAATGAATTTGCATCCAACCAGCGATCACGTGGCTTTAGAGCAGTCTCGCCATGTTTATTACATTCATTAATCTAACAATACAAACAAAGCGAACGAAAAGAACAGTAATGCTGTCAGACAAAAACTCTAAAGCAGGAAGTTCAGGCGCTGCTTACTGGTCTGTCAGGAACAAGATACCCGGGGATGTAGTGGAAGAAAGCTCACGGGCACTGTTGTTGGCCACACATTGAGATCCACATCTTACTCAGGCCAACAGAGGCAGGTGAAGAAGAGAGGAAAGGAGCATCAATCACACAGCGGCATGGGGTTTCCCAGCAGAACCAGGGTGTATTCCAGCAGATGCATGAAGCACACAGCAGAGGCAATCAGCATCCCAGCAGAAGCAGGGTGCTCACAGCAGAGCCAAGACGCGTCCCAGCACAGGCAGGGAGGTAAAGAAATAAAACAAAGGTGCTCTCTTCTTCTGTATCTGCTCGAAGCAATTTACATTTCCGTATTAGCAGAGACCTGGTGTGAACAATAATATAATAAACCGAATCTACTAATACAATAAACCTGAATTGGAAAAGGTGTTTCAGGTGTATAACGCCTCATCACGAGTTCTGATGAAAAGATTCACATTCAAACCATCAATCGGCTCTTTTCTCTTTACAGATACTGACTGGTCTGCTATGCACTGCCGGCACTTTGTGTTTTATATCCGGTAGGAACAGGTTGCCAGTGAGCCCCATCAGCTGGGAACAGATGTGTGGCACTGGAGGGGCGGGGGAAAAGGGACAACTGAATTTGCCACACTACATTGACAGCTTACTCGTGAAAAAAATAAGTTGAAAACCACAATATTTCTCAATGCATTGAGGGCTGTAAAAGAGATTTCACTCCAGCTTATGGGGCAGCACAGCTCAGACTGGGAGATCAGCATGTGTGGAGTGCAGCGAGCACTGTGGCACAGTGAGCTGAGCACCAGCACAGCCAATCGCCTTGTTATAATGTGGCTTTCTTTGTAGAAGTCCCTCAAACCTCAATTTCCTCGCTTCTTCTCCTGAAGGCACTAACTCCAGTCTCGGGAACAGCAGAGCTGAGCTCAGTTGTGTCCTCACCTGATGGCCACGTCCAGCGGGAGGAGTCACTGGAGAGCACCCAGGCTGGGGCTCTTTTCTCTAGATAAGAGAAGACTGAGGGGTGATGTTGCTTTTAAAAGTTCTTTAGAATAATTTCTCCGTGACTACACAAAGCACTCTGGGTACAGGTATATTGTGTATCAGTAAAACAGGTTTATTAAGCATTAAACATCCAGTACAAAGAAGTAATACTGAACAAGAAGATAGTCACAGTCTGTTCGTTCAAACCCCGGCATTCCTCCGAGTGACTGTGGCGTCGTCTCTTTATTCTCTTGCTGTGTTCTGTTGACTGAAGCTTCTCCTTCCTCCTCTGGCTTCGCGCTGCTTTTGGTGTTCAATATCTGCATTTTTATACCCTTTCTCTCCCATTTTGCCTACATGGCAGTAATTACCTCTCTGACACCTAGTAAATGTCCCTCCTCTCCTGACCAATCATCTTATGACCTCGTTAACCCACTAGGCCTCTTTCTGTGTATAACAAAATACCCTTATCTAAGAATTTCACTTTACATAACATCCTTGAGGTGTTTTCTAAACAGTTTGTCTATTCTGCAGTTTCTAAAATGAAGGATGTCTCCAACTCTTATCTCTTTTCTCTAGCTCTTATCGCTTTTCCATAACATTACCGAATTCTCTGTCTCCGACAGTCTCCGTGTTTATTCCGCACCACATTCCATTACTACAGTAATTTAAAACAGAGGTTTTTAGTCAGGTTGACATAATTTCCCATCCTGCTTTGGTCTCAGCCATTCGCCATTTTGTACAGGCTATATCGGTTTTTAACATACAATTTCACATATTATAGTTATATAAAAATGGTTATAGAATCTTCATAATGTGTACTAAATCCTACCGGTACACTCTATCCTACAGATACCCGATAGAGGTCTTTACAATGATGAAAGGGAAAGGTCGACGTACAGTAAATAAGTGCATGTTCCATTGCCCAACTCCTCCAGATCCGTCAACTCATTGCAGAAGGAATGTTGGCCAGGACATGGGTAAACTGCCTGTCCTTATTTGAATAGTGTCTCGTGATCTTTAACACCCAGTTGAACAGGTAGACAGGGCCTCTAACACCTCAACCTAAAGATGATACATCTAAATAACAGTGACTGCACTTCAAAAATAACTCATTGGTTGTGGCGTGTTTTGGCATGTCTTGAAGTCATGAAGGACCTTTATAAATGCAAGCTCTTTCCTCCTGATTCCTTCATTATCGCACTGGAATGTCAGCTCAGGTTATGTACTCAGCAAGGCGAGGGTCTTGCACCCACAACATTCAGACTCTACTGGGTTTTTAGTTACCCGAGTGGGCTCCCAGACCCTGGCCCTAAGGAGACTGGTCGCGGCTGCACCGTGCAGTCGGCAGATCCGGTTCACCCTTCACCTCTTGTGCTCACTCACCTACACTGGCTCCCGGTCCGGCAAGGCCTCGATTTTAAAATGATCATCCTTGTTTTCAAATCCCTCCATGGCCTCGCCCCTCCCTATCTCCGTAACCTGCTGCAGTCCTACAACCCTCCGAGATCTCTGTGCTCCTCCAGTTCTGGCCTCTTGCGCATCCCCGATTCTCATCGCTCCACCATTGGCCGCCGTGTCTTCAGCAGCCTAGGCCCTAAGCTCTGAAATGTCCTTCTTAAATCCAGGACCAAGGGGTGAAGTAACGGTCTGACACATACCTAGGGCGCTGCCTCGGATAATCCAGTAACTAGTTTGCATTCACTTTTGACCAAAGTATCTCCCAGGCACCCGGTGGAAATAAATTTCATGTCTTCAGCAACCACTTCAGAGATTTTTTAACTGATTAATCTCCTCTCTGTACTCAGAATACAGGCCCAGATTTTGGAATTCCGCTCTCCTGACACACAGCAAGAGCCCATATTGGGAAATTCCACAATCCCAACCTGTGCTTTTTTGAACATTGGACAGACCGTGAATGCGGATTTTCCAGACCGGGTGTGTGTCAGGAGCACGGAAGAGGGAATTCTAGTTTTATTTTCCATTCTTTTTTCTGATCCCATCGTCTTTCAGTTCTGAAGGAAGGTCCTGCCTGAATTGTCTGATGAGCCGAGTGTTTCAGCATTTGCAGTTTTTGATATTCCCTCAGTACCGGTTTCCACCAGCAGGTGGTGATACTGCACTGTAAAACTTTACAGCGCTTTGTACAGCTCGCCATCACCATCTCCTGGCTGAAGGTGGCACTACAATCAACTGCGAGGGAACGTCAAACACTCTGGGGTGAATTTTCACTTTTACCACAACAAGCGTTAGCGGATCGGCCGCCCGTTTTACAGCCTGCACCGCAGTAAAAGTGAACATTCAGCCCGTTAAACCGAAGATTTGCAAACACCCCGTCAAAAAAAGAAAAAAAAAAGAAAAAGGGTGGCTAAAGTAAATGTTGGTCCCTTAGAGGAGGAGACCGGGAAATTAATGGTGGGAAATATGGAGATGGCAAAAACACTGAATATTTTGTATCAGTCTTTACAGTAGAAGACACTAAGAATATCCCAACACTGGACAAACAGGGGGCTTAAGGGGGGGAGGAGCTAAACACGATCAAAATCACTAAGGAAGTGGTACTCGGTAAAATAATGGGACTCAAGGCGGATAAATCCCCTGGACCTGATGGCTTACATCCTAGGGTCTTGAGGGAAGTGGCGGTAGGGATTGTGGATGCATTGGTAATAATTTTCCAAAACTCCCTGGACTCAGCAAAGGTCCCGGCAGACTGGAAAACTGCTAATGTAACACCCTTATTTAAAAAGGGCAGTAGACAGAAGGCTGAAAACTATAGACCGGTTAGCCTAACAGCTGTGGTAGTTAAAATGTTGGAGTCCATTATTAAGGAGACAGTAACAGGACATTTGGATAAACATAATTTAATAGGACAAACTCAGCATGGTTTTATGAAGGGGATGTCATGTTTGACAAATTTGCTGGAGTTCTTTGAGGAAGTAACATACAGGGTGGATAAAGGGGAACCAGTGGACGTACTGTATTTAGACTTCCAAAAGGCATTTGACAAGGTG
This sequence comes from Somniosus microcephalus, assembly GCF_052327205.1. Lineage (NCBI taxonomy): Eukaryota > Metazoa > Chordata > Chondrichthyes > Squaliformes > Somniosidae > Somniosus > Somniosus microcephalus. The sequence goes on from NW_028225179.1 coordinate 160,756,073, forward strand.
CCACACAAAAGATTATTGCTTAAGATAAAAAATCACGGGATTGGGGGTAATATTCTGGCATGGATAGCGGATTGGCTATCTAACAGAAAGCAGAGAGTTGGGATAAATGGTTCATTCTCTGACTGGCAATCAGTAACTAGTGGTGTTCCACATGGGTCAGTGCTGGGTCCCCAACTCTTTACAATCTATATTAACGATTTGGAGGAGGGGACCGAGTGTAACATATCAAAGTTTGCAGATGATACTAAGATGGGAGGGAAAGTAGTGAGTGAGGAGGACATAAAAAACCTGCAAAGGGACATAGACAGGCTAAGTAAGTGGGCAGAGATTTGGCAGATGGAATACAATACTGGAAAGTGTGAGGTTATGCACTTTGGCAGGAAAAATCGTAGAGAAAGTTATTATCTTAATGGCAAGAAACTGGAAAGTACTGAAGTACAAAGGGATCTGGGGGTCCTGGTGCACGAAACTCAAAAAGTTAGTATGCAGGTGCAGCAAGTGATTAAGAAGGCCAATGGAATGTTGGCTTTCATTGCTAGGGGGATAGAATATAAAAAGAGGGAGGTATTGCTTCAGTTGTACAAGGTATTGGTGAGGCCGCACCTGGAATACTGCGTACAGTTTTGGTGTCCATACTTAAGAAAAGACATACTTGCTCTCGAGTCAGTACAAAGAAGGTTCACTCGGTTAATCCCGGGGATGAGGGGATGGACATATGAGGAGAGGTTGAGTAGATTGGGACTCTAGTCATTGGAGTTCAGAAGAATGAGAGGCGATCTTATTGAAACATATAAGATTGTGAAGGGGTTGGATCGGGTGGATGCGGGGAGGATGTTCCCGATGATGGATGAAACTAGAACTAGGGGGCATAGTCTTAGAATAAGGGGCTGCTCTTTCAAAACTGAGATGAGGAGGAACTACTTCACTCAGAGGGTGGTAGGTCCATGGAATATGCTGCCCCAAAAAGCTGTAGAAGCTACATCATTACATAAATTTAAAACAGAAATAGACAGTTTCCTAGAAGTAAAGGGAATTAAGGGTTACGGGGAGCGGGCAGGAATTTGGACATGAGTCCAGGTTCGGATCGGTCATGGCCCTGTGGGTAGCGGAGCGGGCCCAAGGGCCGTGTAGCCTGATCCTGCTCCTATTTCGTGTGTCTAATTCTGTTAGATTCAGGAGATGGTTCTGTGATAGTAGATTGGCGGTTAGGATCAGATCAGCCATGATCTTATTGAATGGCGGAGCAGGCTCGAGGGGCCGATTGGCCTACTCCTGCTCCTATTGCTTATGTTCTTCTGTTCTGGAACGGAGAAAGTTTGTGTATTTCTCATCGCTAATGGTGCTGATGAATTGAGGAATGTCCTCATTTTGAGAGCACAACTTATACCTGCTTTTTAATATAAAGGAGTGGGGCAGTGCTGAGAAAGGGCTGGGATGGAGCTGCTGTTGGTTTTACTTTTTATTTTAGTCTTTGTTTTTATTACAGTGGCAGCCAGTGGCTCAGTTGCTGGCACTCTCGCTTCCTGAGTCAGAAAGTTGTGGGTTCAAGTCCCACTCCAGAGACATGAGCACAACAATCTAGGCTGACTCTCCAGTGCAGTGCTGAGGGAGTGCGGCACTGTCGGAGGGGCAGTACTGGGCGAGCGCCGCACTGTCGGAGGGGCAGTACTGAGCGAGCGCCGCACTGTCGGAGGGGCAGCACTGAGCGAGCGCCGCACTGTCGGAGGGGCAGTACTGAGCGAGCGCCGCACTGTCGGAGGGGCAGTACTAAGCGAGCGCCGCACTGTCGGAGGGGCAGCACTGAGCGAGCGCCGCACTGTCGGAGGGGCAGTACTGAGCGAGCGCCGCACTGTCGGAGGGGCAGTACTGAGGGAGTGCTGCACTGACGGAGGGACAGTACTGAGGGAGCGTGGCACTGTCGAAGGGGGCAGTACTGAGGGAGCACCGCACTGTCGGAGGGTCAGTACTGAGGGGACGCCGCACCGTCGGAGGGGCAGCACTGAGGGAGCGCCGCACTGTCGGAGGGGCAGTACTAAGCGAGCGCCGCACTGTCGGAGGGGCAGCACTGAGCGAGCGCCGCACTGTCGGAGGGGCAGTACTGAGCGAGCGCCGCACTGTCGGAGGGGCAGTACTAAGCGAGCGCCGCACTGTCGGAGGGGCAGCACTGAGCGAGCGCCGCACTGTCGGAGGGGCAGTACTGAGCGAGCGCCGCACTGTCGGAGGGGCAGCACTGAGCGAGCGCCGCACTGTCGGAGGGGCGGTACTGAGCGAGCGCCGCACTGTCGGAGGGGCAGTACTAAGTGAGCGCCGCACTGTCGGAGGGGCAGCACTGAGCGAGCGCCGCACTGTCGGAGGGGCAGTACTAAGCGAGCGCCGCACTGTCGGAGGGGCAGTACTGAGCGAGCGCCGCACTGTCGGAGGGGCAGTACTGAGCGAGCGCCGCACTGTCGGAGGGGCAGTGCTGAGCGAGCGCCGCACTGTCGGAGGTGTCTTTTCGATGAGACCTTAAACCGAGGCCCTGTCTGCTCTCTCAGGTGGATGTAAAAGATCCCAAGGTACTTTTTCAGAGAAGAGTTCTGACGAAGGGTCATCGACCTGAAACGTTAACTCTGTTTCTCTCTCCACAGATGCTGCCTGACCTGAGTATTTCCAGCATTTTCTGTTTTTATTTCAGATTTTCAGCATCCGCCGTATTTTGCTTTTGTGATTGAGTTATCCCCGGTGCCTTGGCCAATAAGTATCTCTCAATTAGCTTAACAAAAAACAGATTATCTGGTCATTATCACATTGCTGTCTGTGGGAGCTTGCTGTGCGCAGATTGGCTGCTGCGTTTCCCACATTACAACAGTGACTACAATCCAAAAAGTACTTAATTGGCTGTAAAACGCTTTGGGAAGCCCAGTGGTCGCGAAAGGCGCTATAGAAAGGCAAGTCTTTCTTTCTTCTGACATTTTATATTTTGATTGGTTGTATTTACAGTCTCATTGGGATTTTACAATGTATAATTTGGAAATTACATTTTCTAACTTCTGACCCCTGACCTCTGCTCCTGACCCGAATGGTGCGGGGGTCAAATCACTGAGGTCATGGATGATGCAGGCCTGCCCGAGGCCCCGCCCCTTTTACAGACCCAGATCGGAGCCGGAGCAGATTCTCAGCCACTTGTTCACATTCCAAGTCGAGAAGAAAGGATAAAGTTTCCCCGTGAATTTATTCCCAGTAAAGGTGTGGAGATGGGACTTGGTGTCCGCGCTGTAAAATGAAACTGTCCCGGACTCATAACTGAGATAAACTCCCACCTTCCCGGGGCTCAGACCGGCGGGGAGAGGGGATTCAGGGGAGGAGTTTACATAAAAATCATTACCCCGCCCGATGGTCCAGAATCCAGTCTCCGGGCTCAGTGTGACCCAACCCTTCCTCTCCACAGACTCTGCGGCTACTCCCAGAATCCAGCCCCGATTCCCCGCCACCTCCACCTCCCAGTAATGTCTCCCCGATGTGAATCCCTCCGATCCCAGCACACAGGGCCAGAATGTAAACCTCTTCCCAGTGCCAGGGAGATTCCTCCAGGACCCGGTCCATCTCACACTCTTCAGATCCTCAGACACCTCGAGCCCTGAATTCGCTGTTTCCACATCCAGAGTCACAGAGACTGGGAGAAAAAGCAGATAATTAGAGAGATTCACCCGGGATTAGGGAGAGACTGGCTGGGGATCGGGGGGAAGAGACTGGCCAGGGATCGGGGGGAAGAGACTGGCCGGGGATCGGGGGGGGGGAAGAGACTGGCCGGGGATCGGGGTGGAGAGATCACCGGGGATCGGGGGGAGACTGGCCGGGGATCGGGGGGAAGAGACTGGCCGGGGATCGGGGGGAAGAGACTGGCCGGGGATCGGGGGGAAGAGACTGGCCGGGGATCGGGGGGGAAGAGACTGGCCGGGGATCGGGGTGGAGAGATCACCGGGGATCGGGGGGAAGAGACTGGCCGGGGATCGGGGGGAAGAGACTGGCCGGGGATCGGGGGGAAGAGACTGGCCGGGGATCGGGGGGGGAAGAGACTGGCCGGGGATCGGGGGGAGAGACTGGCCGGGGATCGGGGGGAGAGACTGGCCGGGGATCGGGGGGAGAGACTGGCCGGGGATCGGGGGGAGAGACTGGCCGGGGATCGGGGGGAGAGACTGGCCGGGGATCGGGGGGGGAAGAGACTGGCCGGGGATCGGGGGAGAGACTGGCCGGGGATCGGGGGGAAGAGACTGGCCGGGGATCGGGGGGAGAGACTGGCCGGGGATCGGGGGGAGAGACTGGCCGGGGATCGGGGGGAGAGACTGGCCGGGGATCGGGGGAAGAGACTGGCCGGGGATCGGGGGGAAGAGACTGGCCGGGGATCGGGGGGAAGAGACTGGCCGGGGATCGGGGGGAGAGACTGATGCGCTATCAATTACTCATAAAAGACCGAGAGTTAGAAGAGTAACCAAAGGCTTTTATTAACAACAGAATGGAGCTCTGCCTCGAGTGGTCGACAGGCCCAGGATACAAAGGGCTGGGGAGCAGTCACCTTTATACTAGGACCTGTGGGAGGAGTCAGCCGAGGCATGTCCAGGCATGTACACAGTGGAATACAAACAGTGGTTTACCACATTCACCCCTTGTTTAGAATTGAGTCCGGCGGGGTGAAGTGTATTAAAAGTTAGTGTATTGGAGTCTCTCCGGAGGTCTTGTCTGCCGCTGTGATCGGCGTGGCGACGGCAGGGGTAGTGAAGCTTCCAGCGTCGAGTCCAGCGTAGGCTGTGGCACAGGCGTGTCGTCCTCGTAGATGTCGAGCGGGTCGCGGGGCCCAGGCCTGCCGTCTGCTGGGGCTGGATATCGGATCGTGGGGGGGGGGGGGGGTGGTAGTGGGTAGTGGGTTACTGCGGCCCCCGAGGGTGCAAGGTCTCTTATGGAGACTGTGTCCTCCCGCCCGTCCGGGTATGCGATGTAAGCATACTGGGGGTTGGCGTGGAGGAGGTCGACCCTCTCGACCAGGGGGTCCGTTTTATGGGTCCTCACGTGTCTTCTCAGTAGGACCGGCCCTGGGGACGTCAGCCATGGCGGTAGCGATGTCCCCGATGTGGACTTCCTTGGGAAGACAAACATTTTCTCATGAGGGGTGGCGTTAGTGGCAGTGCAGAGCAGTGACCGAATAGAGTGGAGCGCATCGGGGAGCACATCCTGCCAGCGGGAGGTTGGAAGGCCCCTAGACTTTAAGGCTAGCAGGACGGCCTTCCAAACTGTCGCATTTTCTCTTTCCACCTGTCCGTTCCCCCGGGGGTTGTAACTGGTGGTCCTGCTTGTGGCAATACCCCTAGTTAGCAGGTACTGACGGAGTTCGTCGCTCATAAACGATGAGCCCCGGTCGCTATGGATATAGCTGGGGAAGCCGAACAGGGTGAAGCGGTTGTTCAGACATTTAATGACCGTGGCACTGGTCATGTCCGGGCAGGGGATGGCGAACGGGAAACGGGAGTACTCATCAATAATATTGAGGAAGTACACATTGCGGTCGGAGGAGGGGAGAGGCCCTTTAAAATCAACGCTCAGGCGCTCGAAGGGGCGAGTGGCTTTTATCAGGTGGGCCCTGTCTGGTCTATAAAAGTGCGGTTTGCACTCAGCGCAGACTTGGCAGTTCCTGGTCATGGTCCTGACCTCCTCAATAGAGTAAGGCAGGTTGCGGGCCTTGATGAGGTGGAAGAACCTGGTGTCCCCCGGGTGGCAGAGGTCATTGTGGAGGACCCGTAGTCTATCGATCTGCGTGCTGGCGCAGGTGCCACGCGATAGCGCATCCGAGGGTTCATTTAGCTTCCCGGGCTGGTACAAGATCTCGTAGTTGTAGGTGGAAAGTTCGATTCTCCACCTCAAGATCTTGTCATTTTTGATTTTGCCCCTCTGCTTGTTGTTAAACATAAAAGCAACTGAACGCTGGTCAGTGAGCAGGGTAAATCGTTTTCCGGCCAGGTAGTGCCTCCAATGACGCACAGCCTCCACAATCGCCTGGGCCTCCTTCTCAACAGCGGAGTGTCTGGTCTCCGGGCCTTGGAGGGTTCGTGAAAAGAAGGCCACGGGTCTCCCCGCCTGATTGAGGGTAGCGGCCAGGGCAAAGTCGGACGCGTCGCTTTCCACCTGGAAGGGGATGGATTCGTCCACTGCGTGCATGGTGGCTTTGGCAATGTCCTCCTTGATACGGTGGAAGGCTAAGCGGGCCTCTGCCGTCAAGGGAAAAGAGGTGGACTTGATCAGCGGACGGGCCTTGTCCGCATAGTAGGGGACCCACTGGGCGTAATAGGAGAAAAACCCTAGGCACCTCTTCAGGGCCTTGAGGCAGTGGGGCAGTGGAAGTTCCATAAGGGGACGCATCCGGTCGGGGTCGGGGCCGATGACTCCGTGTTCCACAACACAGCCAAGGATGGCGAGGCGGTTTGTGCGGAATATGCACTTCTCCTTGTTATATGTCAGGTTTAGGAGTTGGGCGGTGCGGAGGAATTTTTCGAGGTTTGCGTCATGGTCCTGCAAGTCACGGCCGCAGATGGTCACATTGTCCAGATATGGGAAAGTGGCCTGCAACGCATTTTGATCTACCATCCGGTCCATCTCCCTTTGGAAGACGGAGACCCCGTTGGTGACGCCAAAGGGAACCCTAAGGAAGTGATAGAGGCGGCCGTTTGCCTCAAAGGCAGTGTACTGGCGGTCCTCAGGGCGGATGGGGAGCTGGTGGTACGCTGATTTCAGGTCAATGGTCGAGAAGACGCGGTACTGCGCGATCTGGTTGACCATATCAGCTATACGGGGGAGTGGGTAGGCGTCCAGCAGGGTGTAGCGATTTATTGTCTGGTTGTAGTCGATGACCAGGCGCTGCTTCTCGCCGGTCTTAACGACCACAACCTGGGCTCGCCAGGGGCTGGTGCTGCCCTCAATAATCCCTTCTTTCAGGAGCCGCTCCACTTCGGTTTTAATGAAAACCCTGTCCCCGGCACTGTATCGCCTGCTCTTTGTGGCGATGGGCTTACAGTCGGGGGTGAGGTTAGCAAACAGTGGGGGGGGGGGGGGGGGTGACTCTGAGTGTGGAGAGGTTGCACCTGGTGCGCGGCGGGCAATTTGGAAGCTGCTGGCTGCGGACTGTGAGTGGGGGTAGGGGTCCACCATACGCCATCGTAACACTTTTAAGGTGGCACTGAAAATCTAACCCCAGCAGGACGGCAGCGCAGAGGTCAGGCAGGACCAGAAGTTTAAAATGATCGTACACGGTCCCGTCTACTACGAGTGTCACCACGCAGTAGCCGCCGATGTCCGCCGACTGGGACTCGGAGGCCATAGAAATCCGCTGTTGTGCAGGCAGGACTGGGAGAGAGCAACGCCGCACCGTGTCGGGGTGGATGAAGCTCTCCGTGCTCCCAGAGTCAAAAAGGCAGATTGTATCGTGACCATTTACCTTAATGTCCATTGTGGAACTGGCCAGTTGGTGCGGTCTCGCTTGGTCCAGTGTAACGGATGCCAGCGTAGGGGTCGGTGTGTCGCTGCGGGTATCAGATGAGGCGGTGTCGGGGGCCTGCTGCGTCCCGGCTGTCGTCCAAGATGGCGGCGTCCATGATCCCCATGTGGCTGGAGGCGTCCAAAATGGCTGCTGTACCGGTGATTCGCACATGGCCGGGGAGGTCCAAGATGGCGGCCCGCATGGCCCACACGCGGCGCTGCTGGGGTTCGGGGTGGCTTTGGCCCTGCAGACGCTAGCGTAGTGTCCCTTCTTCCCGCAGCCCGAGCAGATCGCGTTTTTCGCCGGGCAGCGCGCTCTGGGGTGTTTTGCCTGGCCACAGAAGTAGCATTTCTGGCCTTGGGGCACTGCTGTCTGGCCTTGGGACACTGCTGCGGTAGTTGGGCCGTTGTTGGGGTGTGGCTGGGGTGGCACGGCGCTATGAGGCGGTCCTACCGTGTCCCAGGCTGTCATTCCCCGCGGCGTCCACGGTGCAGAGGAGTAGGCATCCATGCCCTGGTAGGCTGCATCCAACGATAGTGCGAGTTCAGAGGCCTTGTTGAGGTCGAGGTTACTCTGCTCCAACAGTCGCTGTCGGGTGTAATTGGATCTGTGGCCCGCTACAAAAGCGTCCCGGATAAGTTCCTCTGTGTACACGGCAGCCTTTACATCCTTACAACCACAGGCCCGGCCAAGCACAGACAGTGCCTGAAGGTATTCCACGGTCGATTCCCCAGGTTGTTGTTTACGACTCCCCAGGAGGTGCCTGGCGTACACTTCGTTCACTGGGCGCGTGTACTGGTCCTTGAGGAGCTTGATAGCGTCTGCGTACGAGGTCGCGTCTTGGATGACCGAGTACACTCGGTGGTTCACTTTGGAGGTCAGGACATCCAGTTTGTCCTCGTCCGATTTGATTGCTTCGGAGGCGGTCAGGAATTTTTTGAAACACTTAAGCCAGTGAGTAAACTTGGTGGATGAGTCCGCCTCCCGATGATCTAAGTCCAGGCATGCTGGTGTGAGGATCTTCTCCATTATAAAAATGTTGTTAATAAAATTGATGCGCTATCAATTACTCATAAAAGACCGAGAGTTAGAAGAGTAACCAAAGGCTTTTATTAACAACAGAATGGAGGTCTGCCTCGAGTGGTCGACAGGCCCAGGATACAAAGGGCTGGGGAGCAGTCACCTTTATACTCGGACCTGTGGGAGGAGTCAGCCGAGGCATGTCCAGGCATGTACACAGTGGAATACAAACAGGACAAACAGGAATACAAACAGTGGTTTACCACAGAGACTGGCCGGGGATCGGGGGTGGAGAGACTGGCCGGGGATCGGGGGTGGAGAGACTGGCCGGGGATCGGGGGTGGAGAGACTGGCCGGGGATCGGGGGGTGGAGAGACTGGCCGGGGATCGGGGGTGGAGAGACTGGCCGGGGATCGGGGGGAGAGACTGGCCGGGGATCGGGGGGAAGAGACTGGCCGGGGATCGGGGGGAGAGACTGGCCGGGGATCGGGGGGGAAGAGACTGGCCGGGGAAAGAGACTGGCCGGTGATCGGGGGGAGAGACTGGCCGGGGATCGGGGGGAGAGACTGGCCGGGGATCGGGGGGAAGTGACTGGCCGGGGAAAGAGACTGGCCGGGGATCGGGGGGAGAGACTGGCCGGGGATCGGGGGGGAGAGATCACCGGGGATCGGGGAGAGACTGGCCGGGGATCAGGGAGAGACTGGCCGGGGATCGGGGAGAGACTGGCCGGGGATCGGGGGGGGAAGAGACTGGCCGGGGATCGGGGGGGGAAGAGACTGGCCGGGGATCGGGGGGGAAGAGACTGGCCGGGAATCGGGGGGAGACTGGCCGGGGATCGGGGGGGGGGGGGGGGGGGGAGAGACTGGCCGGGGATCGGGGAGAGAGACTGGCCGGGGATCGGGGTAAAGAGATCACTGGGGATCGGGGGGAGACTGGCCGGGGATCGGGGGGGAAGAGACTGGCCGGGGATCGGGGGGAGACTGGCCGGGGATCGGGGGGAGAGACTGGCCGGGGATCGGGGGGGAGAGACTGGCCGGGGATCGGGGGGGGAGAGACTGGCCGGGGATCGGGGGGAGAGACAGGCCGGGGATCGGGGTAAAGAGATCACTGGGGATCGGGGGGACACTGGCCGGGGATCGGGGGGGAAGAGACTGGCCGGGGATCGGGGGGGAAGAGACTGGCCGGGGATCGGGGGGAGACTGGCCGGGGATCGGGGGGAGAGACTGGCCGGGGATCGGGGGGAGACTGGCCGGGGATCGGGGGGAGAGAATGGCCGGGGATCGGGGGGAGAGACTGGCCGGGGATCGGGGTAAAGAGATCACTGGGGATCGGGGGGAGACTGACCGGGGATCGGGGGGGAAGAGACTGGCCGGGGATCGGGGGGAGACTGGCCGGGGATCGGGGGGAGAGAATGGCCGGGGATCGGGGGGAGAGACTGGCCGGGGATCGGGGTAAAGAGATCACTGGGGATTGGGGGGAGACTGGCCGGGGATCGGGGGGGAAGAGACTGGCCGGGGATCGGGGGGAGAGACTGGCCGGGGATCGGGGGGAGAGACTGGCTGGGGATCGGGGGGAGAGACTGGCCGGGGATCGGGGGGAGAGACTGGCCGGGGATCGGGGGGAGAGACTGGCCGGGGATCGGGGGGAGAGACTGGCCGGGGATCGGGGGGAGAGACTGGCCGGGGATCGGGGGGAGAGACTGGCCGGGGATCGGGGGGAGAGACTGGCCGGGGATCGGGGGGTGGAGAGACTGGCCGGGGATCGGGGGGTGGAGAGACTGGCCGGGGATCGGGGGCAGAGACTGGCCGGGGATCGGGGGCAGAGACTGACCGGGGATCGGGGTGGAGAGATCACCGGGGATCGGGGGGAAGAGACTGGCCGGGGATTGGGGGGTGGAGAGACTGGCCGGGGATCGGGGGGAGAGACTGGCCGGGGATCGGGGGGAGAGACTGGCCGGGGATCGGGGTGGAGAGACTGGCCGGGGATCGGGGGGAGAGACTGGCCGGGGATCGGGGGCAGAGACTGGCCGGGGATCGGGGTGGAGAGATCACCGGGGATCGGGGGAAGAGACTGGCCGGGGATCGGGGGGTGGAGAGACTGGCCGGGGATCGGGGGGAAGAGACTGGCCGGGGATCGGGGGGTGGAGAGACTGGCCGGGGATCGGGGGGAGAGACTGGCCGGGGATCGGGGGGAGAGACTGGCCGGGGATCGGGGGGAGAGACTGGCCGGGGATCGGGGGGAGAGACTGGCCGGGGATCGGGGGGAGAGACTGGCCGGGGATCGGGGAGAGAGACTGGCCGGGGATCGGGGGGTGGAGAGACTGGCCGGGGATCGGGGGGTGGAGAGACTGGCCGGGGATCGGGGGGAGAGACTGGCCGGGGATCGGGGGCAGAGACTGGCCGGGGATCGGGGTGGAGAGATCACCGGGGATCGGGGGAAGAGACTGGCCGGGGATCGGGGGGTGGAGAGACTGGCCGGGGATCGGGGGGAGAGACTGGCCGGGGATCGGGGGGAGAGACTGGCCGGGGATCGGGGGGAGAGACTGGCCGGGGACCGGGGGGAGAGACTGGCCGGGGACCAGGGGGAGAGACTGGCCGGGGATCGGGGGCAGAGACTGGCCGGGGATCGGGGTGGAGAGATCACCGGGGATCGGGGGAAGAGACTGGCCGGGGATCGGGGGGAGAGACTGGCCGGGGATCGGGGGGAGAGACTGGCCGGGGATCGGGGGTGGAGAGACTGGCCGGGGATCGGGGGGAGAGACTGGCCGGGAATCGGGGGGAGAGACTGGCCGGGGATCGGGGGGAGAGACTGGCCGGGGATCGGGGGGGAGACTGGCCGGGGATCGGGGGGAGACTGGCCGGGGATCGGGGGGGGGGGGAGAGACTGGCCGGGGATCGGGGGGGGGGGGAAGAGACTGGCCGGGGATCGGGGAAGAGAGACTGGCCGGGGATCGGGGGGAGACTGGCCGGGGATCGGGGGGGGAGACTGGCCGGGGATCGGGGAGAGAGACTGGCCGGGGATCGGGGGGAGACTGGCCGGGGATCGGCGGGGGGGGAGACTGGCCGGGGATCGGGGGGAGACTGGCCGGGGATCGGGGGGGGAGAGACTGGCCGGGGATCGGGGGGGGGGGAAGAGACTGGCCGGGGATCGGGGGGGGGAAGAGACTGGCCGGGGATCGGGGGGAGAGACTGGCCGGGGATCGGGGGGGAGAGACTGGCCGGGGATCGGGGGGAGAGACTGGCCGGGGATCGGGGGGAAAGACTGGCCGGGGATCGGGGGGAAAGACTGGCCGGGGATCGGGGTAAAGAGATCACCGGGGATCGGGGGGAGACTGGCCGGGGATCAGGGAGAGACTGGCCGGGGATCGGCGGGGGGGGGGGAAGAGACTGGCCGGGGATCGGGGGGAGACTGGCCGGGGATCGGGGGGAGAGACTGGCCGGGGATCGGGGGTGGAGAGACTGGCCGGGGATCGGGGGTGGAGAGACTGGCCGGGGATCGGGGGTGGAGAGACTGGCCGGGGATCGGGGGTGGAGAGACTGGCCGGGGATCGGGGGTGGAGAGACTGGCCGGGGATCGGGGGGAGAGACTGGCCGGGGATCGGGGGGAGAGACTGGCCGGGGACCGGGGGGAGAGACTGGCCAGGGATCGGGGGGAGAGACTGGCCGGGGATCGGGGGGAGAGACTGGCCGGGGATCGGGGGGAAGAGACTGGCCGGGGATCGGGGGGAGAGACTGGCCGGGGATCGGGGGGGAAGAGACTGGCCGGGGAAAGAGACTGGCCGGTGATCGGGGGGAGAGACTGGCCGGGGATCGGGGGGAGAGACTGGCCGGGGATCGGGGGGAAGTGACTGGCCGGGGAAAGAGACTGGCCGGGGATCGGGGGGAGAGACTGGCCGGGGATCGGGGGGAGAGACTGGCCGGGGATCGGGGGGAGAGACTGGCCGGGGATCGGGGGGGAGAGATCACCGGGGATCGGGGAGAGACTGGCCGGGGATCAGGGAGAGACTGGCCGGGGATCGGGGAAGAGACTGGCCGGGGATCGGGGGGGGGAAGAGACTGGCCGGGGATCGGGGGGGAAGAGACTGGCCGGGGATCGGGGGGGAAGAGACTGGCCGGGAATCGGGGGGAGACTGGCCGGGGATCGGGGGGGGTGGGGGGGGGGGAGAGACTGGCCGGGGATCGGGGAGAGAGACTGGCCGGGGATCGGGGTAAAGAGATCACTGGGGATCGGGGGGAGACTGGCCGGGGATCGGGGGGGAAGAGACTGGCCGGGGATCGGGGGGAGACTGGCCGGGGATCGGGGGGAGAGACTGGCCGGGGATCGGGGGGAGACTGGCCGGGGATCGGGGGGAGAGATTGGCCGGGGATCGGGGGGAGAGACTGGCCGGGGATCGGGGTAAAGAGATCACTGGGGATCGGGGGGAGACTGGCCGGGGATCGGGGGGGAAGAGACTGGCCGGGGATCGGGGGAGAGACTGGCCGGGGATCGGGGGGTGAGACTGGCCGGGGATCGGGGGGAGAGACTGGCCGGGGATCGGGGGGAGAGACTGGCCGGGGATCGGGGGGAGAGACTGGCCGGGGATCGGGGGGAGAGACTGGCCGGGGATCGGGGGGAGAGACTGGCCGGGGATCGGGGGGAGAGACTGGCCGGGGATCGGGGGGAGAGACTGGCCGGGGATCGGGGGGTGGAGAGACTGGCCGGGGATCGGGGGGAGAGACTGGCCGGGGATCGGGGGGAGAGACTGGCCGGGGATCGGGGGGTGGAGAGACTGGCCGGGGATCGGGGGGTGGAGAGACTGGCCGGGGATCGGGGGGTGGAGAGACTGGCCGGGGATCGGGGGCAGAGACTGGCCGGGGATCGGGGTGGAGAGATCACCGGGGATCGGGGGGAGAGACTGGCCGGGGATCGGGGGGTGTAGAGACTGGCCGGGGATCGGAGGGAGAGACTGGCCGGGGATCGGGGGCAGAGACTGGCCGGGGATCGGGGGCAGAGACTGGCCGGGGATCGGGGTGGAGAGATCACCGGGGATCGGGGGAAGAGACTGGCCGGGGATCGGGGGGTGGAGAGACTGGCCGGGGATCGGGGGGAGACTGGCCGGGGATCGGGGGGAGAGACTGGCCGGGGATCGGGGGGAGACTGGCCGGGGATCGGGGGGAGAGACTGGCCGGGGATCGGGGGGAAAGACTGGCCGGGGATCGGGGTAAAGAGATCACCGGGGATCGGGGGGAGACTGGCCGGGGATCAGGGAGAGACTGGCCGGGGATCGGGGGGGGGGGGAAGAGACTGGCCGGGGATCGGGGGGAGACTGGCCGGGGATCAGGGAGAGACTGGCCGGGGATCGGGGGGGGGGGGGGGAAGAGACTGGCCGGGGATCGGGGGGAGACTGGCCGGGGATCGGGGGGAGAGACTGGCCGGGGATCGGGGGTGGAGAGACTGGCCGGGGATCGGGGGTGGAGAGACTGGCCGGGGATCGGGGGTGGAGAGACTGGCCGGGGATCGGGGGTGGAGAGACTGGCCGGGGATCGGGGGTGGAGAGACTGGCCGGGGATCGGGGGGAGAGACTGGCCGGGGATCGGGGGGAGAGACTGGCCGGGGACCGGGGGGAGAGACTGGCCGGGGATCGGGGGCAGAGACTGGCCGGGGATCGGGGTGGAGAGATCACCGGGGATCGGGGGAAGAGACTGGCCGGGGATCGGGGGGTGGAGAGACTGGCCGGGGATCGGGGGGAAGAGACTGGCCGGGGATCGGGGGGTGGAGAGACTGGCCGGGGATCGGGGGGAGAGACTGGCCGGGGATCGGGGGGAGAGACTGGCCGGGGATCGGGGGGAGAGACTGGCCGGGGATCGGGGGGAGAGACTGGCCGGGGATCGGGGAGAGAGACTGGCCGGGGATCGGGGGGTGGAGAGACTGGCCGGGGATCGGGGGGGTGGAGAGACTGGCCGGGGATCGGGGGGAGAGACTGGCCGGGGATCGGGGGCAGAGACTGGCCGGGGATCGGGGGAAGAGACTGGCCGGGGATCGGGGGAAGAGACTGGCCGGGGATCGGGGGAAGAGACTGGCCGGGGATCGGGGGGTGGAGAGACTGGCCGGGGATCGGGGGGAGAGACTGGCCGGGGATCGGGGGGAGAGACTGGCCGGGGACCGGGGGGAGAGACTGGCCGGGGATCGGGGGCAGAGACTGGCCGGGGATCGGGGTGGAGAGATCACCGGGGATCGGGGGAAGAGACTGGCCGGGGATCGGGGGGAGAGACTGGCCGGGGATCGGGGGGAGAGACTGGCCGGGGATCGGGGGTGGAGAGACTGGCCGGGGATCGGGGGGAGAGACTGGCCAGGGATCGGGGGGAGAGACTGGCCGGGGATCGGGGGGAGAGACTGGCCGGGGATCGGGGGGAAGAGACTGGCCGGGGATCGGGGGCAGAGACTGGCCGGGGATCGGGGTGGAGAGATCACCGGGGATCGGGGGAAGAGACTGGCCGGGGATCGGGGGGTGGAGAGACTGGCCGGGGATCGGGGGGAGAGACTGGTCGGGGATCGGGGGGAGAGACTGGCCGGGGATCGGGGGGAGAGACCGGCCGGGGATCGGGGGGAGAGACAGGCCGGGGATCCGGGGGGAAGAGACTGGCCGGGGATCGGGGAGAGACTGGCCGGGGATCGGGGGGGGGGAAGAGACTGGCCGGGGATCGGGGGGAGACTGGCCGGGGATCGGGGGGGGAGACTGGCCGGGGATCGGGGGGAGAGACTGGCCGGGGATCGGGGGGGGAAGAGACTGGCCGGGGATCGGGGGGAGACTGGCCGGGGATCGGGGGGAGAGACTGGCCGGGGATCGGGGGGAGAGACTGTCCGGGGATCGGGGGGAGAGAGACTGGCCGGGGATCGGGGGGAGAGACCGGCCGGGGATCGGGGGGAGAGACTGGCCGGGGATCCGGGGGGAAGAGACTGGCCGGGGATCGGGGAGAGACTGGCCGGGGATCGGGGGGGGGGGAAGAGACTGGTGGGGGATCGGGGGGAGACTGGCCGGGGATCGGGGGGAGAGACTGGCCGGGGATCGGGGGGGGAAGAGACTGGCCGGGGATCGGGGGGAGACTGGCCGGGGATCGGGGGGAGAGACAGGCCGGGGATTGGGGGGAGAGAGACTGGCCGGGGATCGGGGGGAGACTGGCCGGGGATCGGGGGGAGACTGGCCGGGGATCGGGGTGGGGAGAGACTGGCCGGGGATCGGGGGGGGGAGAGACTGGCCGGGGATCGGGGAGAGAGACTGGCCGGGGATCGGGGGGGGGGAGAGACTGGCCGGGGATCGGGGGGGGGAGAGACTGGCCGGGGATCGGGGAGAGAGACTGGCCGGGGATCGGGGGGAGACTGGCCGGGGATCGGGGGGGGAGACTGGCCGGGGATCGGGGAGAGAGACTGGCCGGGGATCGGGGGGAGACTGGCCGGGGATCGGCGGGGGGGGAGACTGGCCGGGGATCGGGGGGAGACTGGCCGGGGATCGGGGGGGGAGAGACTGGCCGGGGATCGGCGGGGGGAAGAGACTGGCCGGGGATCGGGGGGAGAGACTGGCCGGGGATCGGGGGGGAGAGACTGGCCGGGGATCGGGGGGAGAGACTGGCCGGGGATCGGGGGGAAAGACTGGCCGGGGATCGGGGTAAAGAGATCACCGGGGATCGGGGGGAGACTGGCCGGGGTTCAGGGAGAGACTGGCCGGGGATCGGGGGGGGGGGAAGAGACTGGCCGGGGATCGGGGGGAGACTGGCCGGGGATCGGGGGCAGAGACTGGCCGGGGATCGGGGTGGAGAGATCACCGGGGATCGGGGGAAGAGACTGGCCGGGGATCGGGGGGAGAGACTGGCCGGGGATCGGGGGGAGAGACTGGCCGGGGATCGGGGGGAGAGACTGGCCGGGGATCGGGGTGGAGAGATCACCGGGGATCGGGGGAAGAGACTGGCCGGGGATCGGGGGGTGGAGAGACTGGCCGGGGATCGGGGGGAGAGACTGGCCGGGGATCGGGGGGAGAGACTGGCCGGGGATCGGGGGGAAGAGAATGGCCGGGGATCGGGGGGAGAGACTGGCCGGGGATCGGGGTAAAGAGATCACTGGGGATCGGGGGGAGACTGGCCGGGGATCGGGGGGGGAAGAGACTGGCCGGGGATCGGGGGGAAGAGACTGGCCGGGGATCGGGGGGAGAGACTGGCCGGGGATCGGGGGGAGAGACTGGCCGGGGACCGGGGGGAGAGACTGGCCGGGGATCGGGGGCAGAGACTGGCCGGGGATCGGGGTGGAGAGATCACCGGGGATCGGGGAAGAGACTGGCCGGGGATCGGGGGGTGGAGAGACTGGCCGGGGATCGGGGGGAAGAGACTGGCCGGGGATCGGGGGGTGGAGAGACTGGCCGGGGATCGGGGGGAGAGACTGGCCGGGGATCGGGGGGAGAGACTGGCCGGGGATCGGGGGGAGAGACTGGCCGGGGATCGGGGAGAGAGACTGGCCGGGGATCGGGGGGTGGAGAGACTGGCCGGGGATCGGGGGGTGGAGAGACTGGCCGGGGATCGGGGGGTGGAGAGACTGGCCGGGGATCGGGGGCAGAGACTGGCCGGGGATCGGGGTGGAGAGATCACCGGGGATCGGGGGAAGAGACTGGCCGGGGATCGGGGGGTGGAGAGACTGGCCGGGGATCGGGGGGAGAGACTGGCCGGGGATCGGGGGGAGAGACTGGCCGGGGATCGGGGGGAGAGACTGGCCGGGGATCGGGGGGAGAGACTGGCCGGGGACCGGGGGGAGAGACTGGCCGGGGACCAGGGGGAGAGACTGGCCGGGGATCGGGGGCAGAGACTGGCCGGGGATCGGGGTGGAGAGATCACCGGGGATCGGGGGAAGAGACTGGCCGGGGATCGGGGGGAGAGACTGGCCGGGGATCGGGGGGAGAGACTGGCCGGGGATCGGGGGTGGAGAGACTGGCCGGGGATCGGGGGGAGAGACTGGCCGGGGATCGGGGGGAGAGACTGGCCGGGGATCGGGGGGAGAGACTGGCCGGGGATCGGGGGGAGACTGGCCCGGGATCGGGGGGAGACTGGCCGGGGATCGGGGGGGGGGAGAGACTGGCCGGGGATCGGGGGGGGGGGGAAGAGACTGGCCGGGGATCGGGGAAGAGAGACTGGCCGGGGATCGGGGGGAGACTGGCCGGGGATCGGGGGGGGAGACTGGCCGGGGATCGGGGAGAGAGACTGGCCGGGGATCGGGGGGAGACTGGCCGGGGATCGGCGGGGGGGGAGACTGGCCGGGGATCGGGGGGAGACTGGCCGGGGATCGGGGGGGGAGAGACTGGCCGGGGATCGGGGGGGGGGAAGAGACTGGCCGGGGATCGGGGGGGGGAAGAGACTGGCCGGGGATCGGGGGGAGAGACTGGCCGGGGATCGGGGGGGAGAGACTGGCCGGGGATCGGGGGGAGAGACTGGCCGGGGATCGGGGGGAAAGACTGGCCGGGGATCGGGGGGAAAGACTGGCCGGGGATCGGGGTAAAGAGATCACCGGGGATCGGGGGGAGACTGGCCGGGGATCAGGGAGAGACTGGCCGGGGATCGGGGGGGGGGGGGGGAAGAGACTGGCCGGGGATCGGGGGGAGACTGGCCGGGGATCGGGGGGAGAGACTGGCCGGGGATCGGGGGTGGAGAGACTGGCCGGGGATCGGGGGGGAAGAGACTGGCCGGGGATCGGGGGGAAGAGACTGGCCGGGGATCGGGGGTGGAGAGACTGGCCGGGGATCGGGGGGAGAGACTGGCCGGGGATCGGGGGGAGAGACTGGCCGGGGATCGGGGGGAGAGACTGGCCGGGGACCGGGGGGAGAGACTGGCCGGGGATCGGGGGGAGAGACTGGCCGGGGATCGGGGGGAGAGACTGGCCGGGGATCGGGGGGGGAGAGACTGGCCGGGGATCGGGGGAAGAGACTGGCCGGGGATCGGGGGGGAGAGACTGGCCGGGGATCGGGGGGAAGAGACTGGCCGGGGATCGGGGGGGAAGAGACTGGCCGGGGATCGGGGGGAGAGACTGGCCGGGGATCGGGGGGAGAGACTGGCCGGGGATCGGGGGGGAGAGATCACCGGGGATCGGGGAGAGACTGGCCGGGGATCAGGGAGAGACTGGCCGGGGATCGGGGAGAGACTGGCCGGGGATCGGGGGGGGGAAGAGACTGGCCGGGGATCGGGGGGGAAGAGACTGGCCGGGGATCGGGGGGGGTGGGGGGGCGGAGAGACTGGCCGGGGATCGGGGAGAGAGACTGGCCGGGGATCGGGGTAAAGAGATCACTGGGGATCGGGGGGAGACTGGCCGGGGATCGGGGGGGAAGAGACTGGCCGGGGATCGGGGGGAGACTGGCCGGGGATCGGGGGGAGAGACTGGCCGGGGATCGGGGGGAGACTGGCCGGGGATCGGGGGAGAGATTGGCCGGGGATCGGGGGGAGAGACTGGCCGGGGATCGGGGTAAAGAGATCACTGGGGATCGGGGGGAGACTGGCCGGGGATCGGGGGGGAAGAGACTGGCCGGGGATCGGGGGAGAGACTGGCCGGGGATCGGGGGGTGAGACTGGCCGGGGATCGGGGGGAGAGACTGGCCGGGGATCCGGGGGAGAGACTGGCCGGGGATCGGGGGGAGAGACTGGCCGGGGATCGGGGGGAGAGACTGGCCGGGGATCGGGGGGAGAGACTGGCCGGGGATCGGGGGGAGAGACTGGCCGGGGATCGGGGGGTGGAGAGACTGGCCGGGGATCGGGGGGAGAGACTGGCCGGGGATCGGGGGGAGAGACCGGCCGGGGATCGGGGGGAGAGACTGGCCGGGGATCCGGGGGCAAGAGACTGGCCGGGGATCGGGGAGAGACTGGCCGGGGATCGGGGGGGGGGAAGAGACTGGCCGGGGATCGGGGGGAGACTGGCCGGGGATCGGGGGGAGAGACTGGCCGGGGATCGGGGAGAGACTGGCCGGGGATGGGGGGGGGGGAAGAGACTGGCCGGGGATCGGGGGGAGACTGGCCGGGGATCGGGGGGAGAGACTGGCCGGGGATCGGGGGGGGAAGAGACTGGCCGGGGATCGGGGGGAGACTGGCCGGGGATCGGGGGGAGAGACAGGCCGGGGATCGGGGGGAGAGAGACTGGCCGGGGATCGGGGGGAGACTGGCCGGGGATCGGGGGGAGACTGGCCGGGGATCGGGGTGGGGAGAGACTGGCCGGGGATCGGGGGGGGGAGAGACTGGCCGGGGATCGGGGAGAGAGACTGGCCGGGGATCGGGGGGGGGGGGAGAGACTGGCCGGGGATCGGGGGGGGGAGAGACTGGCCGGGGATCGGGGAGAGAGACTGGCCGGGGATCGGGGGGAGACTGGCCGGGGATCGGGGGCAGAGACTGGCCGGGGATCGGGGTGGAGAGATCACCGGGGATCGGGGGAAGAGACTGGCCGGGGATCGGGGGGAGAGACTGGCCGGGGATCGGGGGGAGAGACTGGCCGGGGATCGGGGGTGGAGAGACTGGCCGGGGATCGGGGGGAGAGACTGGCCGGGGATCGGGGGGAGAGACTGGCCGGGGATCGGGGGGAGAGACTGGCCGGGGATCGGGGGGAGACTGGCCCGGGATCGGGGGGAGACTGGCCGGGGATCGGGGGGGGGGGAGAGACTGGCCGGGGATCGGGGGGGGGGGGGAAGAGACTGGCCGGGGATCGGGGAAGAGAGACTGGCCGGGGATCGGGGGGAGACTGGCCGGGGATCGGGGGGGGAGACTGGCCGGGGATCGGGGAGAGAGACTGGCCGGGGATCGGGGGGAGACTGGCCGGGGATCGGCGGGGGGGGAGACTGGCCGGGGATCGGGGGGAGACTGGCCGGGGATCGGGGGGGGAGAGACTGGCCGGGGATCGGGGGGGGGGAAGAGACTGGCCGGGGATCGGGGGGGGGGAAGAGACTGGCCGGGGATCGGGGGGAGAGACTGGCCGGGGATCGGGGGGGAGAGACTGGCCGGGGATCGGGGGGAGAGACTGGCCGGGGATCGGGGGGAAAGACTGGCCGGGGATCGGGGGGAAAGACTGGCCGGGGATCGGGGTAAAGAGATCACCGGGGATCGGGGGGAGACTGGCCGGGGATCAGGGAGAGACTGGCCGGGGATCGGGGGGGGGGGGGGGGAAGAGACTGGCCGGGGATCGGGGGGAGACTGGCCGGGGATCGGGGGGAGAGACTGGCCGGGGATCGGGGGTGGAGAGACTGGCCGGGGATCGGGGGGGAAGAGACTGGCCGGGGATCGGGGGGAAGAGACTGGCCGGGGATCGGGGGTGGAGAGACTGGCCGGGGATCGGGGGGAGAGACTGGCCGGGGATCGGGGGGAGAGACTGGCCGGGGATCGGGGGGAGAGACTGGCCGGGGACCGGGGGGAGAGACTGGCCGGGGATCGGGGGGAGAGACTGGCCGGGGATCGGGGGGAGAGACTGGCCGGGGATCGGGGGGGGAGAGACTGGCCGGGGATCGGGGGAAGAGACTGGCCGGGGATCGGGGGGGAGAGACTGGCCGGGGATCGGGGGGAAGAGACTGGCCGGGGATCGGGGGGGAAGAGACTGGCCGGGGATCGGGGGGAGAGACTGGCCGGGGATCGGGGGGAGAGACTGGCCGGGGATCGGGGGGGAGAGATCACCGGGGATCGGGGAGAGACTGGCCGGGGATCAGGGAGAGACTGGCCGGGGATCGGGGAGAGACTGGCCGGGGATCGGGGGGGGGAAGAGACTGGCCGGGGATCGGGGGGGAAGAGACTGGCCGGGGATCGGGGGGGGTGGGGGGGCGGAGAGACTGGCCGGGGATCGGGGAGAGAGACTGGCCGGGGATCGGGGTAAAGAGATCACTGGGGATCGGGGGGAGACTGGCCGGGGATCGGGGGGGAAGAGACTGGCCGGGGATCGGGGGGAGACTGGCCGGGGATCGGGGGGAGAGACTGGCCGGGGATCGGGGGGAGACTGGCCGGGGATCGGGGGGAGAGATTGGCCGGGGATCGGGGGGAGAGACTGGCCGGGGATCGGGGTAAAGAGATCACTGGGGATCGGGGGGAGACTGGCCGGGGATCGGGGGGGAAGAGACTGGCCGGGGATCGGGGGAGAGACTGGCCGGGGATCGGGGGGTGAGACTGGCCGGGGATCGGGGGGAGAGACTGGCCGGGGATCCGGGGGAGAGACTGGCCGGGGATCGGGGGGAGAGACTGGCCGGGGATCGGGGGGAGAGACTGGCCGGGGATCGGGGGGAGAGACTGGCCGGGGATCGGGGGGAGAGACTGGCCGGGGATCGGGGGGTGGAGAGACTGGCCGGGGATCGGGGGGAGAGACTGGCCGGGGATCGGGGGGAGAGACTGGCCGGGGATCGGGGGGTGGAGAGACTGGCCGGGGATCGGGGGGTGGAGAGACTGGCCGGGGATCGGGGGGTGGAGAGACTGGCCGGGGATCGGGGGCAGAGACTGGCCGGGGATCGGGGTGGAGAGATCACCGGGGATCAGGGGGAGAGACTGGCCGGGGATCGGGGGGTGGAGAGACTGGCCGGGGATCGGAGGGAGAGACTGGCCGGGGATCGGGGGCAGAGACTGGCCGGGGATCGGGGTGGAGAGATCACCGGGGATCGGGGGAAGAGACTGGCCGGGGATCGGGGGGTGGAGAGACTGGCCGGGGATCGGGGGGAGACTGGCCGGGGATCGGGGGGAGAGACTGGCCGGGGATCGGGGGGAGACTGGCCGGGGATCGGGGGGAGAGACTGGCCGGGGATCGGGGGGAAAGACTGGCCGGGGATCGGGGTAAAGAGATCACCGGGGATCGGGGGGAGACTGGCCGGGGATCAGGGAGAGACTGGCCGGGGATCGGGGGGGGGGGGAAGAGACTGGCCGGGGATCGGGGGGAGACTGGCCGGGGATCAGGGAGAGACTGGCCGGGGATCGGGGGGGGGGAAGAGACTGGCCGGGGATCGGGGGGGTGGAGAGACTGGCCGGGGATCGGGGGGAGAGACTGGCCGGGGATCGGGGGCAGAGACTGGCCGGGGATCGGGGTGGAGAGATCACCGGGGATCGGGGGAAGAGACTGGCCGGGGATCGGGGGGAGAGACTGGCCGGGGATCGGGGGGAGAGACTGGCCGGGGATCGGGGGGAGAGACTGGCCGGGGATCGGGGGGAAGAGACTGGCCGGGGACCGGGGGGAGAGACTGGCCGGGGATCGGGGGCAGAGACTGGCCGGGGATCGGGGTGGAGAGATCACCGGGGATCGGGGGAAGAGACTGGCCGGGGATCGGGGGGAGAGACTGGCCGGGGATCGGGGGGAGAGACTGGCCGGGGATCGGGGGTGGAGAGACTGGCCGGGGATCGGGGGGAGAGACTGGCCGGGGATCGGGGGGAGAGACTGGCCGGGGATCGGGGGGAGAGACTGGCCGGGGATCGGGGGGAGAGACTGGCCGGGGATCGGGGGGAAGAGACTGGCCGGGGATCGGGGGCAGAGACTGGCCGGGGATCGGGGTGGAGAGATCACCGGGGATCGGGGGAAGAGACTGGCCGGGGATCGGGGGGTGGAGAGACTGGCCGGGGATCGGGGGGAGAGACTGGCCGGGGATCGGGGGGAGAGACTGGCCGGGGATCGGGGGGAGAGACCGGCCGGGGATCGGGGGGAGAGACAGGCCGGGGATCCGGGGGGAAGAGACTGGACGGGGATCGGGGAGAGACTGGCCGGGGATCGGGGGGGGGGGAAGAGACTGGCCGGGGATCGGGGGGAGACTGGCCGGGGATCGGGGGGGGAGACTGGCCGGGGATCGGGGGGAGAGACTGGCCGGGGATCGGGGGGGGAAGAGACTGGCCGGGGATCGGGGGGAGACTGGCCGGGGATCGGGGGGAGAGACTGGCCGGGGATCGGGGGGAGAGACTGGCCGGGGATCGGGGGGAGAGAGACTGGCCGGGGATCGGGGGGAGAGACCGGCCGGGGATCGGGGGGAGAGACTGGCCGGGGATCCGGGGGCAAGAGACTGGCCGGGGATCGGGGAGAGACTGGCCGGGGATCGGGGGGGGGGGAAGAGACTGGCCGGGGATCGGGGGGAGACTGGCCGGGGATCGGGGGGAGAGACTGGCCGGGGATCGGGGAGAGACTGGCCGGGGATGGGGGGGGGGGAAGAGACTGGCCGGGGATCGGGGGGAGACTGGCCGGGGATCGGGGGGAGAGACTGGCCGGGGATCGGGGGGGGAAGAGACTGGCCGGGGATCGGGGGGAGACTGGCCGGGGATCGGGGGGAGAGACAGGCCGGGGATCGGGGGGAGAGAGACTGGCCGGGGATCGGGGGGAGACTGGCCGGGGATCGGGGGGAGACTGGCCGGGGATCGGGGTGGGGAGAGACTGGCCGGGGATCGGGGGGGGGAGAGACTGGCCGGGGATCGGGGAGAGAGACTGGCCGGGGATCGGGGGGGGGGGGAGAGACTGGCCGGGGATCGGGGGGGGGAGAGACTGGCCGGGGATCGGGGAGAGAGACTGGCCGGGGATCGGGGGGAGACTGGCCGGGGATCGGGGGGGGAGACTGGCCGGGGATCGGGGAGAGAGACTGGCCGGGGATCGGGGGGAGACTGGCCGGGGATCGGCGGGGGGGGAGACTGGCCGGGGATCGGGGGGAGACTGGCCGGGGATCGGGGGGGGAGAGACTGGCCGGGGATCGGCGGGGGGAAGAGACTGGCCGGGGATCGGGGGGAAGAGACTGGCCGGGGATCGGGGGGGAGAGACTGGCCGGGGATCGGGGGGAGAGACTGGCCGGGGATCGGGGGGAAAGACTGGCCGGGGATCGGGGTAAAGAGATCACCGGGGATCGGGGGGAGACTGGCCGGGGTTCAGGGAGAGACTGGCCGGGGATCGGGGGGGGGGGGAAGAGACTGGCCGGGGATCGGGGGGAGACTGGCCGGGGATCGGGGGCAGAGACTGGCCGGGGATCGGGGTGGAGAGATCACCGGGGATCGGGGGAAGAGACTGGCCGGGGATCGGGGGGAGAGACTGGCCGGGGATCGGGGGGAGAGACTGGCCGGGGATCGGGGGGAGAGACTGGCCGGGGATCGGGGGGAAGAGACTGGCCGGGGATCGGGGGCAGAGACTGGCCGGGGATCGGGGTGGAGAGATCACCGGGGATCGGGGGAAGAGACTGGCCGGGGATCGGGGGGTGGAGAGACTGGCCGGGGATCGGGGGGAGAGACTGGCCGGGGATCGGGGGGAGAGACTGGCCGGGGATCGGGGGGAAGAGACTGGCCGGGGATCGGGGGGAAGAGACTGGCCGGGGATCGGGGGCAGAGACTGGCCGGGGATCGGGGTGGAGAGATCACCGGGGATCGGGGGAAGAGACTGGCCGGGGATCGGGGGGTGGAGAGACTGGCCGGGGATCGGGGGGAGAGACTGGCCGGGGATCGGGGGGAGAGACCGGCCGGGGATCGGGGGGAGAGACTGGCCGGGGATCGGGGGGGAAGAGACTGGCCGGGGATCAGGGAGAGACTGGCCGGGGATCGGGGGGGGGGGAAGAGACTGGCCGGGGATCGGGGGGAGAGAATGGCCGGGGATCGGGGGGGGGAAGAGACTGGCCGGGGATCGGGGGGGGAAGAGACTGGCCGGGGATCGGGGGGAGACTGGCCGGGGATCGGGGGGAGAGACTGGCCGGGGATCGGGGGGAGAGAGACTGGCCGGGGATCGGGGGGAGACTGGCCGGGGATCGGGGGGAGACTGGCCGGGGATCGGGGGGGGGGAGAGACTGGCCGGGGATCGGGGGGGGGAGAGACTGGCCGGGGATCGGGGAGAGAGACTGGCCGGGGATCGGGGGGAGACTGGCCGGGGATCGGGGGGGGGGAGACTGGCCGGGGATCGGGGGGGGAGACTGGCCGGGGATCGGGGAGAGAGACTGGCCGGGGATCGGGGGGAGACTGGCCGGGGATCGGCGGGAGACTGGCCGGGGATCGGGGGGGGGAAGAGACTGGCCGGGGATCGGGGGGGGGAAGAGACTGGCCGGGGATCGGGGGGAGAGACTGGCCGGGGATCGGGGGGGAGAGACTGGCCGGGGATCGGGGGGAAAGACTGGCCGGGGATCGGGGTAAAGAGATCACCGGGGATCGGGGGGAGACTGGCCGGGGATCAGGGAGAGACTGGCCGGGGATGGGGGGGGGGGGGGAAGAGACTGGCCGGGGATCGGGGGGAGACTGGCCGGGGATCGGGGGGAGAGACTGGCCGGGGATCGGGGGTGGAGAGACTGGCCGGGGATCGGGGGTGGAGAGACTGGCCGGGGATCGGGGGTGGAGAGACTGGCCGGGGATCGGGGGGAGAGACTGGCCGGGGATCGGGGGGAGAGGCTGGCCGGGGACCGGGGGGAGAGACTGGCCGGGGATCGGGGGCAGAGACTGGCCGGGGATCGGGGTGGAGAGATCACCGGGGATCGGGGGAAGAGACTGGCCGGGGATCGGGGGGTGGAGAGACTGGCCGGGGATCGGGGGGAAGAGACTGGCCGGGGATCGGGGGGTGGAGAGACTGGCCGGGGATCGGGGGGAGAGACTGGCCGGGGATCGGGGGGAGAGACTGGCCGGGGATCGGGGGGAGAGACTGGCCGGGGATCGGGGGGAGAGACTGGCCGGGGATCGGGGGGAGAGACTGGCCGGGGATCGGGGAGAGAGACTGGCCGGGGATCGGGGGGTGGAGAGACTGGCCGGGGATCGGGGGGTGGAGAGACTGGCCGGGGATCGGGGGGAGAGACTGGCCGGGGATCGGGGGCAGAGACTGGCCGGGGATCGGGGTGGAGAGATCACCGGGGATCGGGGGAAGAGACTGGCCGGGGATCGGGGGGTGGAGAGACTGGCCGGGGATCGGGGGGAGAGAATGGCCGGGGATCGGGGGGAGAGACTGGCCGGGGATCGGGGGGAGAGACTGGCCGGGGATCGGGGGGAGAGACTGGCCGGGGATCGGGGGGAGAGACTGGCCGGGGACCGGGGGGAGAGACTGGCCGGGGATCGGGGGCAGAGACTGGCCGGGGATCGGGGTGGAGAGATCACCGGGGATCGGGGGAAGAGACTGGCCGGGGATCGGGGGGAGAGACTGGCCGGGGATCGGGGGGAGAGACTGGCCGGGGATCGGGGGTGGAGAGACTGGCCGGGGATCGGGGGGAGAGACTGGCCGGGGATCGGGGGGAGAGACTAGCCGGGGATCGGGGGGAGAGACTGGCCGGGGATCGGGGGGAAGAGACTGGCCGGGGATCGGGGGCAGAGACTGGCCGGGGATCGGGGGGAGAGACCGGCCGGGGATCGGGGGGAGAGACTGGCCGGGGATCGGGGGGGAAGAGACTGGCCGGGGATCGGGGAGAGACTGGCCGGGGATCGGGGGTGGGGGAAGAGACTGGCCGGGGATCGGGGAGAGACTGGCCGGGGATCGGGGGTGGGGGAAGAGACTGGCCGGGGATCGGGGGGAGAGACTGGCCGGGGATCGGGGGGAGAGACTGGCCGGGGATCGGGGGGAAGAGACTGGCCGGGGATCGGGGGCAGAGACTGGCCGGGGATCGGGGTGGAGAGATCACCGGGGATCGGGGGAAGAGACTGGCCGGGGATCGGGGGGTGGAGAGACTGGCCGGGGATCGGGGGGAGAGACTGGCCGGGGATCGGGGGGAGAGACTGGCCGGGGATCGGGGGGAGAGACTGGCCGGGGATCGGGGGGAGAGACTGGCCGGGGATCGGGGGGAGAGACTGGCCGGGGACCGGGGGGAGAGACTGGCCGGGGATCGGGGGCAGAGACTGGCCGGGGATCGGGGTGGAGAGATCACCGGGGATCGGGGGAAGAGACTGGCCGGGGATCGGGGGGAGAGACTGGCCGGGGATCGGGGGGAGAGACTGGCCGGGGATCGGGGGTGGAGAGACTGGCCGGGGATCGGGGGGAGAGACTGGCCGGGGATCGGGGGGAGAGACTGGCCGGGGATCGGGGGGAGAGACTGGCCGGGGATCGGGGGGAGAGACTGGCCGGGGATCGGGGGGAGAGACTGGCCGGGGATCGGGGGGAGAGACCGGCCGGGGATCGGGGGGAGAGACTGGCCGGGGATCGGGGGGGAAGAGACTGGCCGGGGATCGGGGAGAGACTGGCCGGGGATCGGGGGTGGGGGAAGAGACTGGCCGGGGATCGGGGGGAGACTGGCCGGGGATCGGGGGGAGAGACTGGCCGGGGATCGGGGGGGGAAGAGACTGGCCGGGGATCGGGGGGAGACTGGCCGGGGATCGGGGGGAGACTGGCCGGGGATCGGGGGGGGGAGAGACTGGCCGGGGATCGGGGGGGGGAGAGACTGGCCGGGGATCGGGGAGAGAGACTTGCCGGGGATCGGGGGGGGGAGAGACTGGCCGGGGATCGGGGGGGGGAGAGACTGGCCGGGGATCGGGGAGAGAGACTGGCCGGGGATCGGGGGGAGACTGGCCGGGGATCGGGGGGGGAGACTGGCCGGGGATCGGGGAGAGAGACTGGCCGGGGATCGGGGGGAGACTGGCCGGGGATCGGCGGGGGGGGAGACTGGCCGGGGATCGGGGGGAGACTGGCCGGGGATCGGGGGGGGAGAGACTGGCCGGGGATCGGGGGGGGGAAGAGACTGGCCAGGGATCGGGGGGAGAGACTGGCCGGGGATCGGCGGGGAGAGACTGGCCGGGGATCGGGGGGAGAGACTGGCCGGGGATCGGGGGGAAAGACTGGCCGGGGATCGGGGTAAAGAGATCACCGGGGATCGGGGGGAGACTGGCCGGGGATCAGGGAGAGACTGGCCGGGGATCGGGGGGGAGAGACTGGCCGGGGATCGGGGGCAGAGACTGGCCGGGGATCGGGGTGGAGAGATCACCGGGGATCGGGGGAAGAGACTGGCCGGGGATCGGGGGGTGGAGAGACTGGCCGGGGATCGGGGGGAGAGACCGGCCGGGGATCGGGGGGAGAGACCGGCCGGGGATCGGGGGGAGAGACCGGCCGGGGATCGGGGGGAGAGACTGGCCGGGGATCGGGGGGGAAGAGACTGGCCGGGGATCGGGGAGAGACTGGCCGGGGATCAGGGGGGGGGGAAGAGACTGGCCGGGGATCGGGGGGAGACTGGCCGGGGATCGGGGGGAGAGACTGGCCGGGGATCGGGGGGGGGAAGAGACTGGCCGGGGATCGGGGGGAGAGACTGGCCGGGGATCGGGGGGAGAGAGACTGGCCGGGGATCGGGGGGAGACTGGCCGGGGATCGGGGGGAGACTGGCCGGGGATCGGGGGGGGAGAGACTGGCCGGGGATCGGGGGGGGGAGAGACTGGCCGGGGATCGGGGGGGGGAGAGACTGGCCGGGGATCGGGGAGAGAGACTGGCCGGGGATCGGGGGGAGACTGGCCGGGGATCGGGGGGGGAGACTGGCCGGGGATCGGGGGGGGAGACTGGCCGGGGATCGGGGAGAGAGACTGGCCGGGGATCGGGGGGAGACTGGCCGGGGATCGGCGGGGGGGGGGAGACTGGCCGGGGATCGGGGGGAGACTGGCCGGGGATCGGGGGGGGAGAGACTGGCCGGGGATCGGGGGGGGGGAAGAGACTGGCCGGGGATCGGGGGGAGAGACTGGCTGGGGATCGGGGGGGAGAGACTGGCCGGGGATCGGGGGGGAGAGACTGGCCGGGGATCGGGGGGAGAGACTGGCCGGGGATCGGGGGGAAAGACTGGCCGGGGATCGGGGTAAAGAGATCACCGGGGATCGGGGGGAGACTGGCCGGGGATCAGGGAGAGACTGGCCGGGGATCGGGGGGGGGGGAAGAGACTGGCCGGGGATCGGGGGGAGACTGGCCGGGGATCGGGGGGAGAGACTGGCCGGGGATCGGGGGGGGAAGAGACTGGCCGGGGATCGGGGGGGGGGAAGAGACTGGCCGGGGATCGGGGAGAGACTGGCCGGGGATCGGGGGGGGAGAGACTGGCCGGGGATCGGGGGGGAGAGACTGGCCGGGGATCGGGGGGAGAGACTGGCCGGGGATCGGGGTAAAGAGATCACCGGGGATCGGGGAGAGACTGGCCGGGGATCAGGGAGAGACTGGCCGGGGATCGGGGAGAGACTGGCCGGGGATCGGGGGGGAAGAGACTGGCCGGGGATCGGGGGGAGAGATCACCGGGGATCGGGGGGGAGACTGGCCGGGGATCGGGGGGAGAGATGTTCTCACCGAGTCCCCCTTTCTGACTGATTTTTTTGTTTTTCAATTCGAGAGAAGAGCCGCCCTGAGGGGAGGAAGCGAGGATCTGACAACAGCAGAAAACACCGGGACTTCCAGGGAGGGAGGTCACAGCTTCTGAAAATATCAAACATTACACCCGCCTCCGCACTGTGGGATTCTGTGGGGATATAAATACTAAAATGAACAAAAGCTGGAACTGGAGCCTCAATGTACAACTTGTGGTAAACCACTGTTTGCATTCCACTGTGTACATGCCTGGACATGCCTCCTCCCACAAGTCCTAGTATAAAGGTGACTGCTCCCCAGCCCCTTTGTATTTCTGGACCGGTCGACCACTCGAGGCAGACCTTCATTCTTTTGTTAATAAAAGCCTTTAGTTACTCTCTTAACTCTCAGTCTTTTATGAGTAATTGATAGCGCATCAATTTTATTAACAAAATTTTTATAATGGAGAAGATCCTCACACCAGCATGCCTGGACTTAGATCGTCGGGAGGCGGACTCATCCACCAAGTTTACTCACTGGCTTAAGTGTTTCGAAAAATTCCTGACCGCCTCCGCAGCAATCAAATCGGACGAGGACAAACTGGATGTCCTGACCTCCAAAGTGAACCACCGAGTGTACTCGGTCATCCAAGACGCGACCTCGTACGCGGACGCTATCAAGCTCCTCAAGGACCAGTACACGCGCCCAGTGAACGAAGTGTACGCCAGGCACCTTCTGGGGAGTCGTAAACAACCACCTGGGGAATCGACCGTGGAATATCTTCAGGCACTGTCTGTGCTTGGCCGGGCCTGTGGTTGTAAGAATGTAAAGGCCGCCGTGTACACAGAGGAACTTATCCGGGACGCTTTTGTAGCGGGCCACAGATCCAATTACACCCGACAGCGACTGTTGGAGCAGAGTGACCTCGACCTCAACCTCAACAAGGCCTCTGGCACTATCATTGGATGCAGCCTACCGGGGCATGGATGCCTACTCCTCTGCACCGTGGACGCCGCGGGGAATGACAGCCTGGGACATGGTAGGACCACCTCATAGCGCCGTGCCACCCCAGCCACGGCCCAACTACCGCAGCAGTGTCCCAAGGCCAGACAGCAGTGCCCCAAGGCCAGAAATGCTACTTCTGTGGCCAGGCAAAACACCCCAGAGCGCGCTGCCCGGCGAAAAACGCGATCTGCTTGGGCTGCGGGAAGAAGGGACACTACGCTAACGTCTGCAGGGCCAAAGCCACCCCGAACCCCAGCAGCGCCGCGTGTGGGCCATGCGGGCCGCCATCTTGGGCCTCCCCGGCCATGTGCGAACCACCGGTGCAGCAGCCATTTTGGACGCCTCCAGCCACATGGGGATCATGGACGCCGCCATCTTGGACGACAGCCGGAACGCAGCAGGCCCCCAACACCGCCTCATCGGATACCCGCAGCGACACACCGACCCCTACGCTGGCATCCGTTACACTGGACCAAGCGAGACCGCACCAGCTGGCCAGTTCCACAATGGACATTAAGGTAAATGGCCACGATACAATCTGCCTTTTTGACTCTGGGAGCACGGAGAGCTTCATCCACCCCGACACGGTGCGGCGTTGCTCTCTCCCAGTCCTGCCTGCGCACCAGCGGATTTCTATGGCCTCCGAGTCCCAGTCGGCGGACATCGGCGGCTACTGCGTAGTGACACTCGTAGTAGACGGGACCGTGTACGATCATTTTAAACTTCTGGTCCTGCCCGACCTCTGCGCTGCCGTCCTGCTGGGGTTAGATTTTCAGTGCCACCTTAAAAGTGTTACGATGGCGTACGGTGGACCCCTACCCCCACTCACAGTCCGCAGCCAGCAGCTCCCAAATTGCCCGCCGCGCACCAGGTGCAACCTCTCCACACTCAGAGTCACCCCCCCCCCACCAGTTTGCTAACCTCACCCCCGACTGTAAGCCCATCGCCACAAAGAGCAGGCGATACAGTGCCGGGGACAGGGTTTTCATTAAAACCGAAGTGGAGCAGCTCCTGAAGGAAGGGATTATTGAGGGCAGCACCAGCCCCTGGCGAGCCCAGGTTGTGGTCGTTAAGACCGGCGAGAAGCAGCGCCTGGTCATCGACTAAAGCCAGACAATAAATCGCTACACCCTGCTGGACGCCTACCCACTCCCCCGCATAGCTGATATGGTCAACCAGATCGCGCAGTACCGCGTCTTCTCGACCATTGACCTGAAATCAGCGTACCACCAGCTCCCTATCCGCCCTGAGGACCGCCAGTATACTGCCTTTGAGGCAAACGGCCGCCTCTATCACTTCCTTAGGGTTCCCTTTGGCGTCACCAACGGGGTCTCCGTCTTCCAAAGGGAGATGGACCGGATGGTAGATCAAAATGCGTTGCAGGCCACTTTCCCATACCTGGACAATGTGACCATCTGCGGCCGTGACTTGCAGGACCATGACGCAAACCTCGAAAAATTCCTCCGCACCGCCCAACTCCTGAACCTGACATATAACAAGGAGAAGTGCATATTCCGCACAAACCGCCTCGCCATCCTTGGCTGTGTTGTGGAACACGGAGTCATCGGCCCCGACCCCGACCGGATGCGTCCCCTTATGGAACTCCCACTGCCCCACTGCCTCAAGGCCCTGAAGAGGTGCCTAGGGTTTTTCTCCTATTACGCCCAGTGGGTCCCCTACTATGCGGACAAGGCCCATCCGCTGATCAAGTCCACCTCTTTTCCCTTGACGGCAGAGGCCCGCTTCGCCTTCCACCGTATCAAGGAAGACATTGCCAAAGCCACCATGCACGCAGTGGACGAATCCATCCCCTTCCAGGTGGAAAGCGACGCGTCCGACTTTGCCCTGGCCGCTACCCTCAATCAGGCGGGGAGACCCGTGGCCTTCTTTTCACGAACCCTCCAAGGCCCAGAGACCAGACACTCCGCTGTGGAGAAGGAGGCCCAGGCGATTGTGGAGGCTGTGCGTCATTGGAGGCACTACCTGGCCGGAAAACGATTTACCCTGCTCACTGACCAACGTTCAGTTGCTTTCATGTTTAACAACAAGCAGAGGGGCAAAATCAAAAATGACAAGATCTTGAGGTGGAGAATCGAACTTTCCACCTACAATTACGAGATCTTGTACCGGCCCGGGAAGCTCAATGAACCCCCGGATGCGCTATCGCGTGGCACCTGCGCCAGCGCGCAGATCGATAGACTGCGGGCCCTCCACAATGACCTCTGCCACCCGGGGGTCACCAGGTTCTTCCACTTCATCAAGGCCCGCAACCTGCCTTACTCTATTGAGGAGGTCAGGACCATGACCAGGAACTGCCAAGTCTGCGCTGAGTGCAAACCGCACTTTTATAGACCAGACAGGGCCCACCTGATAAAAGCCACTCGCCCCTTCGAGCGCCTGAGCGTTGATTTTAAAGGGCCTCTCCCCTCCTCCGACCGCAATGTGTACTTCCTCAATATTATTGATGAGTACTCCCGTTTCCCGTTCGCCATCCCATGCCCGGATATGACCAGTGCCACGGTCATTAAATGTCTGAACGACCTCTTCACCCTGTTCGGTTTCCCCAGCTATATCCATAGCGACCGGGGCTCATCATTTATGAGCGACGAACTCCGTCAGTACCTGCTAACTAGGGGTATTGCCACAAGCAGGACCACCAGTTACAACCCCCGGGGGAACGGACAGGTGGAAAGAGAAAATGCGACAGTTTGGAAGGCCGCCCTGCTAGCCTTAAAGTCTAGGGGCCTTCCAACCTCCCGCTGGCAGGATGTGCTCCCCGATGCGCTCCACTCTATTCGGTCACTGCTCTGCACTGCCACTAACGCCACCCCTGATGAGAAAATGTTTGTCTTCCCAAGGAAGTCCACATCGGGGACATCGCTACCGCCATGGCTGACGTCCCCAGGGCCGGTCCTACTGAGAAGACACGTGAGGACCCATAAAACGGACCCCCTGGTCGAGAGGGTCGACCTCCTCCACGCCAACCCCCAGTACGCTTACATTGCATACCCGGACGGGCGGGAGGACACAGTCTCCATAAGAGACCTTGCACCCTCGGGGGCCGCAGTAACCCACTACTCACTACCACCCCCCCCCCCCCCACGATCCGATATCCAGCCCCAGCAGACGGCAGGCCTGGGCCCCGCGACCCGCTCGACATCTACGAGGACGACACGCCTGTGCCACAGCCCACGCAGGACTCGACGCCGGAAGCTCCACTACCCCTGCCGTCGCCACGCCGATCACAGCGGCAGACAAGACCTCCGGAGAGACTCCAATACACTAACTTTTAATACACTTCACCCCGCCGGACTCAATTTTAAACAAGGGGTGAATGTGGTAAACCACTGTTTGTATTCCACTGTGTACATGCCTGGACATGCCTCGGCTGACTCCTCCCACAAGTCCTAGTATAAAGGTGACTGCTCCCCAGCCCCTTTGTATTTCTGGACCGGTCGACCACTCGAGGCAGACCTTCATTCTTTTGTTAATAAAAGCCTTTAGTTACTCTCTTAACTCTCAGTCTTTTATGAGTAATTGATAGCGCATCACAACTAAATACTGTTCCCAGTTTAATGCACCACAAACTGGGGTTAAAATACCTGGGGGTTGAACACATTCCATACTCCTTACCAGATTACTAACTGAGGAAAGTCACTCCGTGGGACTGGGTGTATATGGGTAGATGTGTGTGTGTGTGTTCCTTAAAGTAGAAAAGTCCCCGGTCTGGCTGGGATGCATCCTATGTTACTGGGGGAAGTAAGGGGGGAAATTGTGGAGGTTCTGGCCACAATCTTCCAACACTCCTTAGATCTGGGGGTGGTGCCAGAAGACTGGAGGATTGCAAATGTTACACCGCTCTTTTAAAAAGGGGAGAGGGCTAAACCTGGCAACTACAGGCCAGTCAGCCTAACGTCGGTGGTGAGGAAAGTTGTAGAGACAATAATCTGGGACAAAATTAATCAGCGTTTGGGAAAGTATGGGCGAGGAAATGAAGGTCAGCACGGATTTGTTAAAGGCAAATCGTGTTTGACTAACGTGATCGAGTTCTTTGATGAAGTAACGGGGAAGAGTTGATGAAGGTAGTGAGGTGGATGTGGTGTACATAGACTTTCAAAACAAAGTACCACATAAGAGACTTGTTATCAAAATTAAAGCCCATGTGATTAAAGGGCAGAAAGTAGCAAGTAGTGGTGAATGGTTGTTTTTCAGACTGGAGGGAAGTATACAGTGGTGATCCCTGGCTCCTTATTAGGACCACTGCTCCTTTTGATATCTATTAATGACCTGGACTTGGGTATACAAGGCATCATTTCAAAGTTTTCAGACGATATGAAACTCGTCAATGTTGTAAATAATGAGGAGGATAGTAACAGACTTCAGAAGGACATAGACAGACTGATGAAACGGTCAGACAAATGATAGACAACATTTAATGCAGAGAAGTGTTTAGTGATATTTTGGTAGGAAGAATGAGGAGAGGCAATATGAACGAAATGGTACAATTTTAAAGGTGTGCAGGAACAAAGAGACCCCTGGGGGAGTATGTACACAACTCTTTGAAAGTGGCAGGACAAGTTGAGAAGGCTGTTAAAATAATATGGGATCCTTGGCTTTATTAATACAGGAATAGAGTACAAAAGCAAGGAGGTTATGCTAAACCTTTATAAAACACTGGTTAGGCCTCAGCTGGAGGATTGTGTTCAATTCTGGGCACCGCACTTTAGGAAGGATGTCAAGGCCTTGGACAGGGTGCAGAAGAAATTTAGTAGAATGGTACCAGGGATGAGGGACTTCAGTTACGTGGAGAGACTGGAGAAACTGGGGTTGTTCTCCTCAGAGCAGAGAAGGTTAAGAGGAGATTTGACAGACGTGTTCAAAATCATGAATGTTTTTGATCGAGTAAATACTGAGAAACTGTTTTGAATGGCAGAAGGGTTGGTAACCAAAGGACACAGATTTAAGGTGATTGGCCAAAGAACCAGAGGCGACATGAGGAAACAGTTTTTTACGCAGCGAGTTGTTGTGATCTGGAATGCGCTGCCTGAAAGGGCGGTGGAAGCAGATTCAATAGTAACTTTCTAAAGAGTATTGGATAAATAGTTCAAGGGAAAAAATGACAAGGCTGTGGGGAACGAGCAGGGGACTGGGATTAATAGGATAGCTCTACCAAAGATGGGCCAAATGGCCTCCTTTTGTTCTGTATCATTCTATGATCACAAAAAATAAGCATTTTATTAAGAGTGTCCAATCCTCCACCTGTGAGTAGTCTGCGTTCAGATGTTCTTATGTAGAACATTTCAGGAGTAGAAGAATTCAGAGACACAGTAGAAGAATTCAGGAAGAAACAAGGAGACACCCGGGAGACGAGAAGAGATGAGAGACAAGAGACACAGGGTGCAGCTTACTCACAGTTGCGGCTTGTACCCAGAGTATGAGTGGTAATATAAGTCTCAATTATACACTGTAAATGCTGCTTGAATACTGTAGGGAATGAAGTCTTGCTTGTGCTGAATAAAGTTAAATCACTGTTCCCAATACGGGTCAACCTCGAATCATTTGGAACCAGGGTCCCTCTGAACATAACAAAAGATATAGGAGCAGGAGGAGGTCATTCGGCCCCTCGAGCCTGCTCCACCATTCAATAAGATCATGGCTGATCTGATCTTGGCCTCAACTCCATTTCCCTGCCCGCTCCCCATAACCCTCGACTCCCTTATCGTTCAAAAATCTGCCCATCTCACCCTTAAATATATTCAATGACCCAACATCCACAGCTCTCTGGGGAAGAGAATTCCACAGATTCACGACCCTCTGAGAGAAGAAATTCCTCCTCATCTCAGTATTAAATCGGTGCCCCCTTATTCTGAAATTATGCCCCCTAGTTCTTGATTTCCCCACGAGGGGAAACATCCTCTCTGCATCTACCCTATCAAGCCCCTTCAGAATCTTATATGTTTCTATAAGATCCCCTCTCATTCTTCTAAACTCCAATGAGTATCGGCCCAACCTGCTCAACATTTCCTCATAAGACAACCCCTTCATCCCAGGAATCAACCTCGTGAACCTTCTCTGAACTGCCTCCAATGCAAGTATATCCCTCCTTAAATAATGAGACCAAAACTGTACGCAGTACTCCAGGTGTGGTCTCACCAGCGTCCTGTACAGTTGTAACAGGACTTCCCGACTTTTATACTCCATTCCCTTTGCAATAAAGGCCAACATTCCATTTGCCTTCCTAATTACTTGCTGTACCTGCATGCTAACTTGTGGTTCATGTACAAGGACCCCCAGATCCCTCTGTACCTCAGCATTTTGTAATCTCTCCCCATTTAAATAATAATTTGCTTTTTTATTTTTCCTACCGAAGTGGATAACCTCGCATTTTCCCACATTATACTCCATCTGCCAGATTTTTGCCCACTCACTTAGCCTGTCTATATCCCTTTGGAGATTCTGTGTGTCCTCCACACAATTTACTTTCCCACCTATCTTTGTATCATCAGCAAATTTGGCTACATTACACTCGGTCCCTTCATCCAAATCATTAATATAGATTGTAAATAGTTGAGGCCCCAGCACTGATCCCTGTGGCACCCCACTAGTTACAGTTTGCCAACCTTATAATGATGCATTCATCCTGACCATCTGTTTTCTGTTAGTTAGCCAATCCTCTATCCATTTAATATATAACCCCCAACCCTATGAGTTCTTATCTTATGTAATAACCTTTTATGTGGCACCTTATAGAATGCCTTCTGGAAATCCAAATACACGAAATCTACTTGTTCCCCTTTATCAACCCTGCTCGTTACATCCTCAAAGATCTCCAGAAAATTTGTCAAACATGATTTCCCTTTCATAAAACCATACCGACTCTGCTTGACTATGTCATGATTTTCTAAATGTCCTGTTACCACTTCCTTAATAATGGACTCCAGCATATTCCCAATGACAGATGTTAGGCTAACTGGTCGATAGTTGCCTGTTTTCTGTTTCCCTCCTTTCTTAAATAGGGGCGTTACATTTGCGGGTTTTCAGTCCGCTGGGACCTCTCCAGAATCCAGGGAATTTTGGTAGATTACAAAAAATGCATCCACTGTCTCTGCAGCCACCTCTTTTAAGACTCTAGGATGCAGGCTATTGGGTCCAGGGGACTTGTCCACCTTTAGTCCCATTAGTTTGCCTAGTACTTTCTCTGTAGAGATAGTGATTGTTTTAAGTCCCCCACCCACCCAAGTAGCTCCTTGATTATCCATTATTGGGATGCTTATAGTGTCTTCTACCGTGAAGACCGATACAAAATATTTGTTCAAAGTCTCTGCCATTTCCCTGTTTCCCATTATTAATTCCCCAGACTCATCCTCTAGGGGACCAACATTTACTTTAGCTCCTCTCTTCCTTTTATATACCTGTAGACGCTCTTACTGTCTGTTTTTATATTTCTTGCTAGCTTACTCTAATCCTAATCCAAATTGTACACTCTCGGGAGCCGCAAGCCTACATTTCGTTGTACTGCACTTGTGCACTAACAATGACAATAAAAGTTGATTTGATTTGATTTGATTTTGATAAGCTATCTTCTCTCTCTATCGTCTTTTTAGTTGTCCTTTGCTCATTTAAAAAAATTTCCCTAACCTCTGGCCTTCCACTATTCTTTGCAACATTGTACTGTATGCTTTTTTTTCCAATTTGATACCATCCTTTACTTCCTTAGTTCGCCATGGATGGTTCATCCTTCTCAGAGTCTTTCTTTCTCACTGGAATATATCTTTGCTGAGAGTTATGAAATATATCCTTAAATGTTTGCCACTGCTGCTCAACAGTCTTACCCTGTAATATATTTTCCCAGTCCACTTTAACCAACTCTGCTTTCATACCTTTGTAATTACCTTTATTTAAGTTCAGGACACAAGTTTGAGACCTAGCTTTCTCACCGTCAAATTGAATTTGAAATTCTATGATGTTATGATCACTCTTCCCAAGAGGATCCTTCACTACGAGATCATTAATTAATCTAGCCTCGTTACACATTACCAGTTATAAAATAGTCTTCTCCCTGGTTAGTTCCACAACATATTGTTCCAAGAAACCATCCCGTATACACTCTAAGAACTCTTCCTCAAGTCTACCTTTGTCAGTTTGCTTTGTCCAATCAATATGAAGATTAATATCTCCCATGATTATAGCCGTAACTTTCTTACAAGCCTCTATTATTTCTTAACTTATACTGTGTCCTACAGTGTGGCTACTGTTTCAGGGCTTGTAGACCACTCGCAGCAGTGATTTCTTACCCTTACTATTTCTTATCTCCAGCCAAACTGATTCTACGTCTTGATCTTCTAATCAATATAATTTCTCACTACTGCACTGATCTCACCCTTATTAACAGAGCTACACCACCTCCTTTTCCTTTCTGCCGATCCTTACGAAATGGGAAATACCCCTGAATATTCAGTTCCCAGCCTTGGACACCTTGCAACCACGTCTCTGTAATGGCCATCAGATCATCCCCATTTAATTCTATTTGTGCTGTCAACTCATTTATCTTGTTACGAATGCTGTATGCGTACAGATATAGAGCATTTAGTTTTGTCTTTTTACCATTTTCCCCTACTCTGACCCCACTTTCTGATGCACTCTTACGTGTATACGCTCTGTCCCTTCCTGTCACACTCTGATTATCATTACCCCTATCGCTACCCTGCACTTTTGCCTTCTCATTTTTCTTTGACTTTTTAAATTTCCGCTCAGCGTATCCCTCCACCACCCCCCCCCCCCCACACTATTTAGTTTAAAGCCATATCTACAGCCCTAGTTATTCGATTCGCCAGGACACTGGCCCCAGCCTGGTTCGAATGACGCCTGTCCTGACAGAACAGCTCCCACTTATCCCAGTACTGGTGCCAGTGCCCCAAGAATCGAAACCCATTTCTCCCACACCAATGTTCAAGCCACTCATTCATCTCTCTGATCCTATTCACCCTGTGTCAATTTGCTCAGGCTCAGGTAGTAATCCAGAGATTATTACCGTTGTGGTTCTGCTTTTTAATTTAGCCCCTAGCTGCTCATACTCCCTCAACAGAACCTCTTTCTTTGTCCGACCTATCTGTCCCCTCCTACTCTAAGTTCCTCTCCAGCCCAGAGGAGATGTCCTTTACCGTGGTAGCGGGCAGGCAACACAGCCTTCGGGACTCACGTTCTTGTCTGCAGAGAAGTGTTTATCCCCCTAAATGTACAGTCCCCTAACACTAGCACATTTCTTTCTGCTCCCCCCACTTGAATGGCTCCCTGTACCATGGTGCTGTGGTCAGTTTGCTCATCCTCACTGCAGTCCCTGCTCTCACCCACACAGAGAGTAAAACCTTGTAACTGTTGGACAAGAGCAAGGGCTAAGGCTCCTCCATCACTAATGAGTTGGGTAGGATTGATTGGGGAATGTCACTCAAAGGGTTGACGGTGGATAGGCAATGGCAAACATTCAAAGACCGAATGGATGAACTGCAGAATTTGTTCATCCCAGTTTGGCATAAAAAAAAAAAAAAGTGACTCAACTGTGGCTAACAAGGGAAACTAGGGATAGCATAAGATCCAAGGAGAGGACATATAAATTGGCCAGAAAAAGCAATAATCCTGAGGATTGGGAGCAGTTTAGGATTCAACAAAGGAGGACAAAGGGATTAATTAAGAAAGGGAAAATAGAATATGAGAGTAAGCTTGCAGGGAACATAAAAACTGACTGTAAAAGCTTTTATAGATATGTGAAGAGAAAAAGATTGGTGAAGTCAAGTGTAGGTCCCTTAAAGTCAGAATAAGAGGAATTTATAATGGGGAACAAAGAAATGGCTGACCAACTAAATACATATTTTGGTTCTATCTTCACAAAGGAGGACACAAATAACCTCCCAGAGATGCCGGGGAACATAGGGTCTGATGAAAAGGTGGAACTGAAAGGAATCAGTATTTGTAGGGAAATGGTGTTAGGAAAATTGATGGGACAGAAGGCCGATAAATCCCCAGGGCCTAATAATCTACATCCTAGGGTACTTAAGGAAGTGGCCCTAGAAATAGTAGATGCATTGCTGGTCATCTTCCAGAACTCGATAGACTCTGGAACAGTACCCATGGATTGGAGGGTAGCTAATGTTACCCCACTATTCAAAAAAGGTGGTAGAGAAAATGCGGGGAAGCCTGACATCGGTAGTGGGGCAAAATGCTAGAGTCCATTATAAAAGATGTAATAGCAGAGCACTTGGAAAGCAGCGACAGGATCAGACAAAGTCAACATGGATTTACAAAAGGTAAATCATGCTTGACTAATCTACTGGAATTTTTTGAGGATGTAACTGGCAAAACAGATAAGGGAGAACCAGTGGATGTGGTGTATTTGGACTTTCAGAAGGCTTTCGATAAGGTCCCGCATAAGAGATTAGCGTGCAAAATTAAGGCACATGGGATTGGGGGCAAGGTATTAACTTGGATAGAGAACTGGTTGGCGGACAGAAAGCAAAGAGTTGGAATAAACGGGTTGTTTTCCGAGTGGCAGGCAGTGACCAGTGGGGTACCGCAAGGATCGGTCCTAGGACCCCAGCTGTTCACAATATATATTAATGATCTGGACGTGGGAATTGGATGCAATATCTCCAAATTTGCAGACGGCACAAAGCTGGGCGGGAGGGTATGCTGTGAGGAGGATGTCGTGAAACTCCAGTACGATTTGGACAGGTTGGGTGATTGGGCAGAAACATGGCAAATGCACTATAATGTGGATAAATGTGAGGTTATCCACTTTGGTGGCAAAAACATGAAGGCAGATTATTATTTGAATGGCAATAGATTGGGAGAAGGGGAAGTGCAAAGAGACCTGGGTGTCCTTGTGCACCAGTCGCTGAAGGTAAGCATGCAGGTGCAGCAGGTGGTTAAGGAGGCAAATGGTATGTTGGCCTTCGTAGTGAGAGGGTTTGAGTACCGGAACAAGGATGTCTTGCTGCAGTTTTACAGGGCCTTGGTGAGACCGCACCTTGAGTATTGTGTGCAGTTTTGGTTGCCTTATCTGAGGAAGGACGTTCTTGCCATGGAAGGAGTGCAGCGAAGATTCACCAGGCTGATACCTGGGACGGCAGGAATGACGTATGAGGAGAGATTGCGTCGATTGGGCTTATACTCACTGGGGTTTAGAAGATTGAGAGGGGATCTCATCGAAACCTATAAAATTCTGTCAGGCCTGGACAGACTAGATGCAGGATGGATGTTTCTGATGGCAGGGGAGTCCAGAACCAGGGGTCATCGTCTAAGGATAAGGGGTAAGCCATTTAGGACTGAAATGAGGAGGAATTTCTTCACCCAGAGAGTGGTGAACCTGTGGAATTCTCTGCCACAGAAGGCAGTAGAGGCCAATTCATTAAATATATTCAAGAAGGAGTTAGATATATTTCTTAAGGCTAAAGGGATCAAGGGATATGGGGAGAAAGCAGGGACAGGGTACTGAATTTGGATGATCAGCCATGATCTCATTGAATGGCGGAGCAGGCTCGAGGGGCCGAATGGCCTACTCCTGCTCCTATCTTCGATGTTTCTATGTTTCTTGGTTGCCCATACCTGCCTCGCTGGTACCTACATGGACCATGACAATTGGATCTCTCCCCTCCTACTCTGTTCCTCTCCAGCCCAGAGGAGATGTCCTTTACCGTGGTAGCGGGCAGGCAACACAGCCTTTGGGACTCACGCTCTTGTCTGCAGAGAACAGTGTTTATCCCCCTAACTATACTGTCCCCGAACACTAGCACATTTCTTTTTGCTCACCCCACTTGAATGGCTCCCTGTTCCACAGTGCTGTGGTCAGTTTGCTCATCCTCACTGCAGTCCCTGCTCTCACCCACACAGAGAGTAATAACTCGTAACTATTTGACAAGAGCAAGAGCTGAGTCTCCTCCACCACTAACTCCTGGTTCCCCATACCTGCCTCACTCGTAGTCACACCCACCCGTCACTGACCACGGACCAAATGTGAATGAATTAATCTAAGGGGTGTGACTGCCTCCTGGAACACAGCGTCCAGGTAACTCTCCCCCTCCCTGATGTGTCTCCGTGTTTGAAGCTCGGACTCCAGCTCATCAACACGGAGCCGAAGCTCCTCGAGCAACCAAAATGGTGTCCACCAGCTCCCACATGGTGGAGCAGTAATACATCGCCTGCCCTGGCATCTCTGGAATCTGATAAATTGGCCAGCTTAGTCAGGAGGTTGATTGACAGCTGATTCTTTTATAAACTATTCGGTGCAGGCAAGATCCTAGGACTGGCGTGGTTAGCGCGCCCTGGTCAGTTAAGGAAGGAAAACCTTCGAGGGGTTAGGACACCGCGACCCACCAGTATTAATAGCAACAAGTTATTACAATTGACGGGCTAGACAGAAGTTGAGCATGTCACAGATAAAGAGTTGAGAAAATTATGTTGAACTGATTTAGTATGGTTTCTGACGAGTGAAGAAGCAGAGTCATATCGGAAGGTGATAGAGAGGGTCCAGAGTCAAGGCACTCTGGGAAAGGTGGAATTAGACAAAGGGGCGCACTGGGCAGGCTGTGCAGCCCATTTCTGTGCGCAGCGTAGTGAAGTAAGAGAAGGAAAACATTTAGCTGCACAGAGAGTAAGAGAAGGGGAACATTTGGAAATGCAGAAAATAATAGAGGGAAAAAGAATGCCAGCAGCTAGAAACCAGGTATCTGGGAACTCAGCAAAGGAACAAAATAAACAGGGAATTGGGAAGACAGGAAACGCTGCTGAGACGGCAGATCAAAAGGCGAATAAAAGAAACTTAAAGTTGTATGATCTGTCTGTACCAGTAGTCTCACGGTCAATGTATGATCTGTCTGTACCAGTAGTCTCACGGTCACTGTATGATCTGTCTGTACCAGTAATCACACAGTCACTGTATGATCTGTCTGTACCAGTAGTCTCACGGTCACTGTATGATCTGTCTGTACCAGTAATCACACAGTCACTGTATGATCTGTCTGTACCAGTAATCTCACGGTCACTGTATGATCTGTCTGTACCAGTAGTCTCACGGTCACTGTATGATCTGTCTGTACCAGTAATCTCACGGTCAATGTATGATCTGTCTGTACCAGTAATCTCACGGTCACTGTATGATCTGCCTGTACCAGTAGTCTCACGGTCAATGTATGATCTGTCTGTACCAGTAATCTCACGGTCACTGTATGATCTGTCTGTACCAGTAATCTCACGGTCACTGTATGATCTGTCTGTACCAGTAATCACACAGTCACTGAATGATCTGTCTGTACCAGTAATCTCACGGTCACTGTATGATCTGTCTGTACCAGTAATCTCACGGTCAATGTATGATCTGTCTGTACCAGTAGTCTCACGGTCACTGTATGATCTGTCTGTACCAGTAGTCTCACGGTCAATGTATGATCTGTCTGTACCAGTAATCTCACGGTCACTGTATGATCTGTCTGTACCAGTAGTCTCACGGTCACTGTATGATCTGTCTGTACCAGTAGTCTCACGGTCAATGTATGATCTGTCTGTACCAGTAGTCTCAGTGTCACTGTATGATCTGTCTGTACCAGTAGTCTCACGGTCAATGTATGATCTGTCTGTACCAGTAGTCTCACGGTCAATGTATGATCTGTCTG
Source organism: Somniosus microcephalus (assembly GCF_052327205.1). Lineage (NCBI taxonomy): Eukaryota > Metazoa > Chordata > Chondrichthyes > Squaliformes > Somniosidae > Somniosus > Somniosus microcephalus. The sequence goes on from NW_028225179.1 coordinate 160,800,428, forward strand.
TACCAGTAGTCTCACGGTCAATGTATGATCTGTCTGTACCAGTAGTCTCACGGTCAATGTATGATCTGTCTGTACCAGTAGTCTCACGGTCAATGTATGATCTGTCTGTACCAGTAGTCTCACGGTCAATGTATGATCTGTCTGTACCAGTAGTCTCACGGTCAATGTATGATCTGTCTGTACCAGTAGTCTCACGGTCACTGTATGATCTGTCTGTACCAGTAGTCTCACGGTCACTGTATGATCTGTCTGTACCAGTAATCTCACGGTCAATGTATGATCTGTCTGTACCAGTAATCTCACGGTCACTGTATGATCTGTCTGTACCAGTAATCTCACGGTCACTGTATGATCTGTCTGTACCAGTAATCTCACGGTCACTGTATGATCTGTCTGTACCAGTAGTCTCACGGTCACTGTATGATCTGTCTGTACCAGTAATCTCACGGTCACTGTATGATCTGTCTGTACCAGTGATCTCACGGTCACTGTATGATCTGTCTGTACCAGTAATCTCACGGTCACTGTATGATCTGTCTGTACCAGTAATCACACAGTCACTGTATGATCTGTCTGTACCAGTGATCTCACGGTCACTGTATGATCTGTCTGTACCAGTAATCTCACGGTCACTGTATGATCTGTCTGTACCAGTAATCTCACGGTCACTGTATGATCTGTCTGTACCAGTAATCTCACGGTCACTGTATGATCTGTCTGTACCAGTAATCTCACGGTCACTGTATGATCTGTCTGTACCAGTAATCACACAGTCACTGTATGATCTGTCTGTACCAGTAATCACACAGTCACTGTATGATCTGTCTGTACCAGTAATCACACGGTCACTGTATGATCTGTCTGTACCAGTAGTCTCACGGTCAATGTATGATCTGTCTGTACCAGTAATCTCACGGTCACTGTATGATCTGTCTGTACCAGTAATCACACGGTCACTGTATGATCTGTCTGTACCAGTAGTCTCACGGTCAATGTATGATCTGTCTGTACCAGTAATCTCACGGTCACTGTATGATCTGTCTGTACCAGTAATCTCACGGTCACTGTATGATCTGTCTGTACCAGTAATCTCACGGTCAATGTATGATCTGTCTGTACCAGTAATCTCACGGTCACTGTATGATCTGTCTGTACCAGTAATCTCACGGTCAATGTATGATCTGTCTGTACCAGTAGTCTCACGGTCAATGTATGATCTGTCTGTACCAGTAATCTCACGGTCACTGTATGATCTGTCTGTACCAGTAATCTCACGGTCACTGTATGATCTGTCTGTACCAGTAATCTCACGGTCAATGTATGATCTGTCTGTACCAGTAATCTCACGGTCAATGTATGATCTGTCTGTACCAGTAGTCTCACGGTCACTGTATGATCTGTCTGTACCAGTGATCTCACGGTCACTGTATGATCTGTCTGTACCAGTAATCTCACGGTCACTGTATGATCTGTCTGTATCAGTAATCTCACGGTCACTGTATGATCTGTCTGTACCAGTAGTCTCACGGTCACTGTATGATCTGTCTGTCCCAGTAATCCCAGTCACTGTATGATCTGTCTGTCCCAGTAATCCCAGTCACTCTATGATCTGTCTGTCCCAGTAATCGCAGTCACTCTATGATCTGTCTGTCCCAGTAATCCCAGTCACTCTATGATCTGTCTGTCCCAGTAATCCCAGTCACTCTATGATCTGTCTGTCCCAGTAATCCCAGTCACTCTATGATCTGTCTGTACCAGTAATCCCAGTCACTGTACGATAAGAACGTAAGAATTAGGAGCAGGAGTCGGCCATTCGGCCCCTCGAGCCTGCTCCGCCATTCAATGAGATCACGGCTGATCTTCTGCCTCAACTCCATTCACCGGCCCTATCGCCATATCCCTTGATGCCCTTACTAGTCAGAAATCTATAGACTTCTGTTTTGAATCTACCCAATGACTGAGCCTCCACAGCCCTCTGGGGTAGAGAATCCCAAAGATTCATGGGAAACATTCTCCCAGCATCCACCCTATCAAGCCCTGTAATAATTTTGTATGCTTCAATGAGATCCCCTCTCATTCTTCTGAATTCAAGAGAATACAGGCCTAGTTTACTCAATCTCTTCTCATACGACAGTCCCGCCATCCCAGGAATCAATCTCGTGAACCTTCGCTGCACTCCCTCTATGGCAAGTATATCCTTCCTTAGGTAAGGAGACCAACATTGTAATGTCACGGTCACTGTATGATAATAAGAACTTAAGAACATAAGAAAATGCAAAATAGGAGCAGGAGTCGGCCATTTGGCCCTTCGAGCCTGCTCCGCAATTCAAGAAGATTATGGCTGATCTGCTGCCTCATCTCCACTTTCCTGCACTATCCCCACATCCCTTAATTCTCCTAATATTCAAAAATCCATCGAACTCTGCCTTTAATATACTCAACGACTCAGGTACCACAGTTCTCTGGGGCGGAGAATTCCAAAGATTCACCACCCTCTGAGTGAAGAAATTTCTCCTCATCTCAGTCCGAAATGGCCCACTCCTTATTCTGAGACTGTGACCTCTAGTTCTAGACTCCCCAGCCAGGGGAAACATCCTCCCTGCATCTATCCTGTCGAGCCCTGCAAGAATTTTGTATGTTTCAATGAGATCACCTCTCATTCTTCTAAACTCCAGAGAATATAGGCCTAGTCTACTCAACCTCGCCTCATAGGACAATCCCCCCATCCCAGGAACCAGTCTGGTGAACCTTCACTTCACTCACTCTATGACATGTAAAACCTTCCTTAGGTAAGGAGACCAGAACTGTTTACAATACTCCAGGTGTGGACTTACTAGAGCCCTATATAATTGCAGTAAGACATCTTTACTCTTATACTCCAATACACTTGCAATAAAGGCCAACATACCATTAGCTTTCCTAATTGCTTGCTGTACTTGCATGTTAACTTTCAGTGATTCGTGTACAAGGACACCCAGGTCCCTATGAACACCAACATTTCACAATCCCTCACCATTTATAAAATACTCTACTTTGCTATTTTCCTACCAAAGTGGATAACTTCACATTTGTCCACGTTATATTTCATTTGCCATGTTCCTGCTCACTCACTTAGCCTTTCTATATCCACATGAAGCCTCCTTTTATTCTCCTCACAAATTACATTCCTACCCAGATTTGAATCATCAGCAAACATGGATATATTACATTTGGTCCTCTCATCCAAATCATTAATATCAACTGTGAATAGCTGAAGCCCCAGCACTGATCATTGCAGTACCTGACTAGTTACAGATTGCTAACCCGAAAATGCCCCGTTTATTCCTACTCTCTGTTTTCTGTCCGTTAACCAATGCTACTATATTAGCCCCAATCCCAGGAGGCCTAATTTTGGTTAACAACCTCTTGTGTGGCACCTGATAGAATGCCTTCTGAAAATCCAAATACACCACATCCACCGGTTCCCCCTTATCGATTCTGCTAGTTACAACATCAACAAACTCGAAGCGATTTGTCAAACACGATTTCCCTTTAATAAATCGGTGTAGACTCTGCCCAATCCTATTATTATTTTCTAGGTGCCCTGCAATCACCACGTTAATAGTAGATTCCAGCAATTTCCCTACTAATGTGGTCAGGCTAACTGGTCTGTAATTCCCCGTTTTCTCACTCCCAGCTCCCTAAAATGGTGGGGGGACATTTACTACTTTCCAATCGCGGGAACCATTCCAGAATCTGATCTGTCTGCATCAGGAATCTTACAGTCACTAAGATCTGTCTGTACCAGTAATCTCACGGTCACTGTATGATCTGTCTGTACCAGTAATCTCACGGTCACTGTATGTTCTGTCTTTACAAGTAATCTCATGGTCACTGTATGATCTATCTGTACCAGTAATCTCACAGTCACTGTATGATCTGTCTGTACCAGTAATCTCACGGTCACTATGATCTGTCTGTACCAGTAATCTCACGGTCACTGTATGATCTGTCTGCACCAATAATCTCACGGTCATTGAATGATCTGTCTGTACAAGTAATCTCATGGTCACTGTATGATCTGTCTGTACCAGTAATCTCACGGTCACTGTATGATCTGTCTGTACCAGTAATCTCACGGTCACTATGATCTGTCTGTACCAGTAATCTCACGGTCACTGTGTGATCTGTCTGTACCAGTAATCTCATGGTCACTGTATGATCTGTCTGTACAAGTAATCTCAGTGTCACTGTATGATCTGTCTGTACCAGTAATCTCATGGTCATTGTATGATCTGTCTGCACCAGTAATCTCACGGTCACTGTATGATCTGTCTGTACCAGTAATCTCACGGTCAATGTATGATCTGTCTGTACCAGTAATCTCATGGTCACTGTATGATCTGTCTGTACCAGTAATCTCACGGTCACTGTATGATCTGTCTGCACCAATAATCTCACGGTCATTGAATGATCTGTCTGTACAAGTAATCTCATGGTCACTGTATGATCTGTCTGTACCAGTAATCTCACGGTCACTGTATGATCTGTCTGTACCAGTAATCTCGTGGTCATTGAATGATCTGTCTGTACCAGTAATCTCACGGTCACTGTATGATCTGTCTGTACCAGTAATCTCATGGTCACTGTATGATCTGTCTGTACCAGTAATCTCACGGTCATTGAATGATCTGTCTGTACCAGTAATCTCATGGTCATTGAATGATCTGTCTGTACCAGTAATCTCGTGGTCATTGAATGATCTGTCTGTACCAGTAATCTCACGGTCACTGTATGATCTGTCTGTACCAGTAATCTCACGGTCACTGTATGATCTGTCTTTACCAGTTACCTCACGGTCACTGTGTGATCTGTATGTACCAGTAATATAAACAGATCATAGATTGATCATGATATCAGTACCAGAAGTAAATATATGATCTGTCTGTACCAGTAATATCACGGTCATTGTATGATCTGTCTGTACCAGTACCAGAAGTAAATGTATGATCTGTCTGTACAAGTAATCTTACGGTCACTGTGTGTTCTGTCTGTACCAGTAATCTCACGGTCATTGTATGATCTGTCTGTACCAGTGATCTCACGGTCACTGTATGATCTGTCTGTACCAGTAATCTCACGGTCACTGTATGATCTGTCTGTACCAGTAATCTCACGGTCACTGTATGATCTGTCTGCACCAATAATCTCACGGTCATTGAATGATCTGTCTGTACAAGTAATCTCATGGTCACTGTATGATCTGTCTGTACCAGTAATCTCACGGTCACTGTATGATCTGTCTGTACCAGTAATCTCACGGTCACTGTATGATCTGTCTGTACCAGTAATCTCACGGTCACTGTATGATCTGTCTGTACCAGTAATCTCAGGGTCATTGTATGATCTGTCTGTACCAGTAATCTCAGGGTCATTGTATGATCTGTCTGTAGCAGTAATCTCAGTGTCACTGTGTGATCTGTCTGTACCAGTAATCTCACGGTCACTGTATGATCTGTCTGTACCAGTAATCTCATGGTCACTGTATGATCTGTCTGTACCAGTAATCTCACGGTCACTGTATGATCTGTCTGTACCAGTAATCTCACGGTCACTGTATGATCTGTCTGTACCAGTAATCTCATGGTCACTGTATGATCTGTCTGTACCAGTAATCTCACGGTCACTGTATGATCTGTCTGTACCAGTAATCTCACGGTCACTGTATGATCTGTCTGTAGCAGTAATCTCACGGTCACTGTATGATCTGTCTGTACCAGTAATCTCACGGTCACTGTATGATCTGTCTGTACCAGTAATCTCACGGTCACTGTATGATCTGTCTGTACCAGTAATCTCACGGTCACTGTATGATCTGTCTGTAGCAGTAATCTCAGTCACTGTATGTATTGGGTGGTTTAATATGATTGAAAAGTATTAAACTGTTCACTCATTATTTCCTAGTTTTCAAGCTTGTTTAAAGGGGTCTTAATACAGATTATTCTGTAAAAAGCCAATGTATATTTAGTGTATTAGGGGACAAGCACCTAACTGGATGAAGAACACATCCCGCAGATGGAGTGAGGAAACGAGCTGCTACAGGGGAAAAGGTAAGGAAGGGCAGTGAATAAATAATTCAAGGAAAAAGTAGAGGAAGAAAAGAGGATGAAGCAGCTGTGGTCCACAACTGGATCAGTCTGAACAGCAGCCTGGACAGGAACTCAAACAAAACTGGTACAATCGGGCAGGCCCCAGATTCAGAGACACCCCCAAGAGGAAAAGACACCCTGGAGACAGCAAACCGACACCACCCTGAATACATTCCATCAATCAAATTATATCCACGAATCTCAACAGACTCCAGCACATAATCAGACAAAACAAAACTTACTGACATAAAAGGACAGGTGGAAGCTCCATTTCTACAGGAGATCCTCCTCACCACCCTCAGAACACACCGAGTTTGAGAGTGAGTGGGTGGGACCAATGCTGGCCGCTTTCTACTGACCCAAGAGCAGAGGATGGTCTCACTAATCAACAGGAACCTTCCCATTACACTGAGACACGCATTCCTGGAGAAGGAGGCCGCTCCATCCTAAAGAATCTCGAATAACAGGAGAACCCAAAGTGAAGCTTCAGTTCTGTGTCCTGAATGAGGTGTCCCCACATTCCCCACATCAGCAATCCTCACACTCGCCCCACGTATGGACAGCACAGTAACCATGAGTGGAGACCTAAACTGTGCTCTTCACTCCCAACGGGACAAGCTTCCAGTGGACACAGGGCACTAGGACAAGCAGCCGGAGCAATTTGGGAAAAATAGTGACCTGGTCCCACGCCAACTAATAGGTCCCCTACCGGGTTTTACAAGGTCCTAATCGCGGAACTTACTCTCCCGCTACTGAAACCCCGCACTATGTGCTGGAGGCAAGGACACAGACACACTTAACTTAGTCAGAATCGTCTTAATACATATGAGCAGAAAGGTCACCACCATTGCTCATCGTAGAAAATTAAATCCCTCCTCAATGCGGACAAGAAAATATTGGCCAATATCTTAACCTCCAGATATCTCCGGCCTGGTCCATCCTAACCTAGGGACTTTATACGGGGCTGCATGTGGAGGCAAAACACCAGCGGTTATTCAATGTGATGCACCATTGTCATACCTCTACCCTGATACTCTCCCTGGATGTATAAGAGATATTTGTCTAGGGCGACTGGACTGATTTCTCAAGACAATTGAGAGAATAAGCCTTGGTGACACTTTCAGGAAATGGATTGCAATCCAGTGCTTGCTGCCCAGGTCCACAGTGAACACCAGCTAACTCTAAACCCCTCACCACTCCTCCCTGAACAGGCAGAGAAAGCCTCGCTCCCAGGCTTCCTGTCCTGACCTTGGTCACGGACATGAGTTTGACACACAAGATGGAGATGGATCAGGAGATGAGTATTGTAGAGGAGGAAAGGTTCAGCTGGGAAGGGCGGTGTTTCCTGTTGCTGAAGTGTGCAAAGTATCGATGGGTTCTGGAGGCTGTGGTTCATCTGAGGGTCCCTGTGTTGGTCATGTTCGTGGAGCTGACATTTTCAGCTGACCAGTTGATGCTTTTTGGAAGATGGATTTGGTGCGTGAATAACACTAACTCCATTGAGGCCTGCTTTTAACCGCGTTCCTTTGCAACTAATTAGTACTGAAAGATACTATCTATGATATTTTGGCCTAGGAATTCAGTATCGCCACGTTTGGGGCGCTACAGCCGGGCGTTCACGAAATTTAGTGGCCATCGCAACTTAGCGCCACCTTCGCCGAAATTGAGTTGCATCGCCCCAAGAGGTTGCTGCTGCGCTAAAGCAGGTGGTGCACGACTATCATAAGGCGCTAAGCCGGCGAGCCGAGGCACTACCACCGAGAGCGGGCGCAGCGCAGGTGCGGCGAGTTATTGATCGAGGCAGACACGCTGGCGCCGGTCAGCTCTTAAAGGGGGAGGGTCGATTTGGATTGCGCCCATGCCCTGTACACTGCAGCCCTGAATCTAGGCCTAAACAAAGCTGCTTCAAGAATGCTACGCCCACGACTATGGAGAAGGCCAGGGAGCGAGCACAGCGCTTCAGCGAGGGTGCCCTGAAGCTTCAGGTTGGCGCAGTGGAGCGCAGGCGACCTGTCCTCTTCCCTGACAGTGGCAGGAGGCCGCTGCCCAGCGAGTACAGAAAAGCCTGGAGGGAGGTGGCGAACAGAGCGACCTCCAACAGCATGGTCCCCAGGACACCCACGCAGTGCAGAAAAAAGTTCAACGACCTCACTCGGGTTGTCAGGGTGAGTACCCTTTCCAGTATCCTCTTCAGCCCTGCATGGGCACCTCACTTTACGGCCAAAGGGTCCTGAAAGCCCCAATGCCCAGCCCTCATCCAACAGCTATGGGACTCTCATGAAAATCACATGCACATTCACCACTTTACACACTGTCAGGGCTATTCGACCATGGGAGACAGTGCAGGCAAGATGAGGGCTTGACAGTGTCAGGCCTATTCGACCATGGGAGACAGTGCAAGCAAGATGAGGGCTTGACACTGTACTCAGAGACCATCCTTTCTCTTGCAGGGCAAGCTGGCCCACAATCGGAAGCAGCAGCGACGGACTGGGGGTAGGCCGTCCTGACCTTAAAGACCTGGAGCAGCGAGTGGAGCGGATAATGGGAGGCCGGCTGATTGGCCCCGTCGCCACTGGAGATGCTGACCCCGTTCTGGACAGCAATGGTGATGTGCCTTCAATAACCACAAAACTAGAAGTTATAGACTTAAACAAGTTGGCTTTTAATCACTAAGATCAGAGCTAACATCTCAACACGCCGACTGGTTCACAGGAATGAGTCATACAGATCCTGGGATCTTTATGTAAGAGAAGTCGGGGCGGAGCCAAGAGCCAAGACCTGGAACCTTCCAGGTTAGTCAGGAAAGAGGAAGTGAAACTATACACAGTGTGGGGGAGGGTAATATACATGAGTGCAAAACGAATACAGGAAATACAGGATCAAGACAAACAGATTTCATTACAAATGGTAAGGTCATCACCTTTTTGACGTCTCTCTTTCCACTTGTGCCTCACACCAGCATCCGTTGCCACTCTCGAACCAATGCAGTGCATTGCAGCACTCATGCCTCCCTCGCTGCCACCCTGTCCTCACTATAGCAACTCTGTGCCTCCCTGCTTTCAGATGCTGAATCACCAAGTGAGGAGGCGGGCCCTCAAGCTGCCATTGGGACTGAGTCAGAAGGGGAGAAGGAGGAAAAGGAAGCCAGCCCATCAGTGCCACCCTCAGCCGAGGCAGCCCATGGCCATGATGGGAACACGTCTTCCCTGGAGGGGAGTAGGGGGGGGGGGGAAGGGTCTGATGACAGTGAAGCTCCGGGGACCAGCGGGCTGCAGCAATGCGGGAGGGGTGGGGAAGCTCGGCGGCCTTCTCCCCGGAGGGTGAGTGCGGCCTCCAGTCCTGCTACGGTGAGCGCAGAGCAGGTGCGGCTCCTAGCGGAAATGGGTGCCCAGGCTGAGCTCAGGCACATTGAGCTCATGGCTGCAGTGGCAAGGATGCCTGACTCCATAGAGTCACTGTCAAGGAGTCTGCAGGACTTCGGGGCAGCACAGGCCAGGAATCTGCAGGACTTCGGGGCAGCACAGACGGCTTCCAGCCAAGTCCTTAGTTGTGCCATGCAATCACTGGCTGGTCTGATGCAGACACAGATCAGGGCCACACGGGCACTAACTGCTGCCACCCTCGCTGGATCGGCCAGGAATCGCCGGGGCCCTTGCCGCGCCGCAGCAGCCCAGCAGTCTGTGCTTCAGCAGGTTGCTGCACATGCTTCAGTGCTGGCCCGCGCGAGTGCCAGTGTATCGGCCAACCAGGGAGTGCCTGTACTCTGTCAGGTTGGCAGCATTCCTGCTGCCAACATGGTCACTCCTCCACTGCAGCTGCCACCACCTGTAGGAGAGACCGCTGCCGCCCAAGCAGAGTTGAAACAGTCAGCAGCCGGGCCCTCCAAGCCCAGAGCTGGTCCAGGCCGTCCCCCAAGGGCATCTGCCGACTCACCATCTGACCCTCAGCAGCCTTCCCCCAGCCTTGCTGCAGCCACTGGGGTCCCATTGAGGAGGAGCTGCAGGGCGGGAAGGGGCCAATTGCGCAAGCGAGGCGGATCACCCTCGCAGGCGAAAAAGTAGAAGGTGTGGCAAAATGTTTTTTTTTTATATGAAGGCTGAGAATGTTGTTTGTTTTTTTATATGAAGGCCGAGGATCATGGTCATTTTTGTTTAACTGTTTTTTTCATTTTCTCCAGGTTGAGAGCCAGTTATGTGTCTGACTTTTTTTTTTGGGGGGGGGGGGGTTTCTCTGTATTTGTTTCTCATGCGGGAAGGGCACAGAGTTTGTAAAATAAAAAATTGTCTTTATTCAGATTGTCCATGTTTGCACTTTGAACTATTTGTTGCCATGACCGGCTGAGGGTTTGCGGAGCGGCTCCATTCATGTTCTTTCAAATGGCACAAGCCATTCCCTGAGAGGGGGCCTAGAACAGACTTGCAATAATCCGCCGACGGACGGCCCTTGCACTTTGTGTCTCCCTCCCGTCTTGGTGCTCCTCCTCCTCCGGTGGTCCTCCAATGTCTGCTGGCAGTGGCTGAGTCCTGAGGATAGCCAGGTTGTGCAGCATGCAGCACACTACAAGGAAATGGGAGACTCGCTCAGGCGAGTACTGTAGGGCTCCTCCGGAATGGTCCAGACAGTGGAACCGTTGCTTGAGCACGCCGATTGTGTGCTCAATGATGTTCCTGGTCGCTTGATGGCTGTCATTGTATCGTTCTTCAGCGGGGGTGCTGGGCGCACGGAGCGGGGTCATCAGCCAGGTGCACAAAGGATAGCCCTTGTCCCCGACAAGCCAGCCTCCTGGGTGAGCCGGGGCTTCGAAAATGTCTGCCACAGAAGTCCGGCGCAGGATGAAGGCATCATGGCTGCTGCCTGGAAAGCGGGCATTGACAGCGAGTATCAGCTGTCTGTGGTCACACACCAACTGGACGCTGAGCAAATGGTAGCCCTTCCGGTTGCAGTAATCCTCGGCATTCTGTTGAGGTGCCCGCAAAGCCACATGCGTGCAGTCAATGGCGCCCTGCACCATGGGGAAGCCCGCTATTCTTGCAAATCCCATTGCACGCTCTTGCTGCTTGTCCGGGGTCATGGGGAAGGAGATGTACTGACGTCTCCTTCTGAAGAGGGCATTAGTCACCTGGCGGATGCAGCAATGTACCGCGAACTGGGAGATATTGACAATGTCCCCAGTAGCGGATTGGAAGGAGCCGGTGGCATAGAAGTTGAGAGCCACTGTCACCTTCACTGCCACCGACAGATGTCCTGCTCCTCAGCTGTGGCTGCAGATCTCTCTGAAGCAGGTGGCAGATCTCAGTGACCACCTCCCTCTTGAATTGCAGCCTCCGAACACACTGCTCCTCAGACATGTTGAGATATGAGAACTGCTGGCGGTATACCCTGGGTGGGTAAGGCCTCCTGTGCCGATGCCTGTTGGCCCTTCTCCGTCTGGCCATGACTGGCACTCACTCTCGGCATCTCTGAGCCCATTGAATGCAATGCAGAAACCCAACGTTTCCACCCATTGCAGCCCCCATTATATGTGGCGACTCAAGGCTATGGCACTGAAAGTTAAATCCAAATGCAAAGCTCTAGCCTGAAGCCAGAAGTACCTGTGCGAGCGCTGAGTCAAAGCAGAAAGCTCTCTCCCTTTGTCTCTCTCCAAATCTCTCTCTCACACAGAAGGAGTGGAACAAAATGGCTGCCACAAAGAATGCAGGAAGAGTCCCCTTTAAATAGCGCACCCCCCGGGCCCCACAGCGACTGGGAACCGTTCCACTCAACCAGTCGCTGGGGGCACCAGGCGCACAGAAGGGGGGACGCCACTGAAGTTCCGGTTCGGGGCGCACCAAGGGCGTTGCACCATGAAATAACGTCAGGATCTGCGGGCGCAGCTGAGCGGGCGCTGCGGTTTTGCGCCGCCGCTGAATCTTGACTGAAGTTCGTGAGAGGCGCCCCCCTCCTCCTCCTAAGGCGCTAGCGGCTGGCGCCAACAACTGAATTTCTAGGCCTAATTCTTTGTAACACAACACAGGAGGAGGTCACTGCCTCTGCTGGTCTTAAAAGAGCAACCCAGTTAGTCCCCCTTCCCCCTGTTTTTTCACCACAGCCCTGCACATTTTGTATTCATACAATTCCCTGTTGAATGTTACTATTGGATCTGCTTTCGCCCTTTCAGGCAGCGAATTCAAGATCACAATACGCTGCGTGTAAAAAAAAATTCTCATCATTGCCTCTGGCTCTTTTGCAAATCCCCTTCAATCTGTGTCCTCTGGTTACCGACCCTTCATGTACAGAGGTTCCCCTCGCAGTAAGCAGCAGCACGCGATCCCCTTCAATCTGTGTCCTCTGGTTACCGACCCTTCATGTACAGAGGTTCCCCTCGCAGTAAGCAGCAGCACGCGATCCCCTTCAATCTGTGTCCTCTGGTTACCGACCCTTCATGTACAGAGGTTCCTCTCGCAGTAAGCAGCAGCACGCGATCCCCTTCAATCTGTGTCCTCTGGTTACCGACCCTTCATGTACAGAGGTTCCTCTCGCAGTAAGCAGCAGCACGTGATCACCTTCAATCTGTGTCCTCTGGTTACCGACCCTTCATGTACAGAGGTTCCTCTCGCAGTAAGCAGCAGCACGCGATCCCCTTCAATCTGTGTCCTCTGGTTACCGACCCTTCATGTACAGAGGTTCCCCTCGCAGTAAGCAGCAGCACGTGATCACCTTCAATCTGTGTCCTCTGGTTACCGACCCTTCATGTACAGAGGTTCCCCTCGCAGTATGCAGCAGCACGCGATCACCTTCAATCTGTGTCCTCTGGTTACCGACCCTTCATGTACAGAGGTTCCCCTCGCAGTAAGCAGCAGCACGCGATCCCCTTCAATCTGTGTCCTCTGGTTACCGACCCTTCATGTACAGAGGTTCCTCTCGCAGTAAGCAGCAGCACGCGATCCCCTTCAATCTGTGTCCTCTGGTTACCGACCCTTCATGTACAGAGGTTCCTCTCGCAGTAAGCAGCAGCACGCGATCCCCTTCAATCTGTGTCCTCTGGTTACCGACCCTTCATGTACAGAGGTTCCTCTCGCAGTAAGCAGCAGCACGCGATCCCCTTCAATCTGTGTCCTCTGGTTACCGACCCTTCATGTACAGAGGTTCCTCTCGCAGTAAGCAGCAGCACGCGATCCCCTTCAATCTGTGTCCTCTGGTTACCGACCCTTCATGTACAGAGGTTCCTCTCGCAGTAAGCAGCAGCACGCGATCACCTTCAATCTGTGTCCTCTGGTTACCGACCCTTCATGTACAGAGGTTCCTCTCGCAGTAAGCAGCAGCACGCGATCCCCTTCAATCTGTGTCCTCTGGTTACCGACCCTTCATGTACAGAGGTTCCCCTCGCAGTAAGCAGCAGCACGCGATCCCCTTCAATCTGTGTCCTCTGGTTACCGACCCTTCATGTACAGAGGTTCCTCTCGCAGTAAGCAGCAGCACGCGATCCCCTTCAATCTGTGTCCTCTGGTTACCGACCCTTCATGTACAGAGGTTCCCCTCGCAGTAAGCAGCAGCACGCGATCCCCTTCAATCTGTGTCCTCTGGTTACCGACCCTTCATGTACAGAGGTTCCCCTCGCAGTAAGCAGCAGCACGCGATCCCCTTCAATCTGTGTCCTCTGGTTACCGACCCTTCATGTACAGAGGTTCCTCTCGCAGTAAGCAGCAGCACGCGATCCCCTTCAATCTGTGTCCTCTGGTTACCGACCCTTCATGTACAGAGGTTCCCCTCGCAGTAAGCAGCAGCACGCGATCCCCTTCAATCTGTGTCCTCTGGTTACCGACCCTTCATGTACAGAGGTTCCCCTCGCAGTAAGCAGCAGCACGCGATCCCCTTCAATCTGTGTCCTCTGGTTACCGACCCTTCATGTACAGAGGTTCCTCTCGCAGTAAGCAGCAGCACGCGATCACCTTCAATCTGTCCCCTCTGGTTACCGACCCTTCATGTACAGAGGTTCCCCTCGCAGTAAGCAGCAGCACGCGATCCCCTTCAATCTGTGTCCTCTGGTTACCGACCCTTCATGTACAGAGGTTCCTCTCGCAGTAAGCAGCAGCACGCGATCACCTTCAATCTGTGTCCTCTGGTTACCGACCCTTCATGTACAGAGGTTCCTCTCGCAGTAAGCAGCAGCACGCGATCACCTTCAATCTGTGTCCTCTGGTTACCGACCCTTCATGTACAGAGGTTCCTCTCGCAGTAAGCAGCAGCACGCGATCCCCTTCAATCTGTGTCCTCTGGTTACCGACCCTTCATGTACAGAGGTTCCCCTCGCAGTAAGCAGCAGCACGCGATCCCCTTCAATCTGTGTCCTCTGGTTACCGACCCTTCATGTACAGAGGTTCCTCTCGCAGTAAGCAGCAGCACGCGATCCCCTTCAATCTGTGTCCTCTGGTTACCGACCCTTCATGTACAGAGGTTCCCCTCGCAGTAAGCAGCAGCACGCGATCCCCTTCAATCTGTGTCCTCTGGTTACCGACCCTTCATGTACAGAGGTTCCTCTCGCAGTAAGCAGCAGCACGCGATCCCCTTCAATCTGTGTCCTCTGGTTACCGACCCTTCATGTACAGAGGTTCCTCTCGCAGTAAGCAGCAGCACGCGATCCCCTTCAATCTGTGTCCTCTGGTTACCGACCCTTCATGTACAGAGGTTCCCCTCGCAGTAAGCAGCAGCACGCGATCCCCTTCAATCTGTGTCCTCTGGTTACCGACCCTTCATGTACAGAGGTTCCTCTCGCAGTAAGCAGCAGCACGCGATCCCCTTCAATCTGTGTCCTCTGGTTACCGACCCTTCATGTACAGAGGTTCCTCTCGCAGTAAGCAGCAGCACGCGATCCCCTTCAATCTGTGTCCTCTGGTTACCGACCCTTCATGTACAGAGGTTCCTCTCGCAGTAAGCAGCAGCACGTGATCCCCTTCAATCTGTGTCCTCTGGTTACCGACCCTTCATGTACAGAGGTTCCCCTCGCAGTAAGCAGCAGCACGTGATCCCCTTCAATCTGTGTCCTCTGGTTACCGACCCTTCATGTACAGAGGTTCCCCTCGCAGTAAGCAGCAGCACGCGATCCCCTTCAATCTGTGTCCTCTGGTTACCGACCCTTCATGTACAGAGGTTCCTCTCGCAGTAAGCAGCAGCACGTGATCACCTTCAATCTGTGTCCTCTGGTTACCGACCCTTCATGTACAGAGGTTCCTCTCGCAGTAAGCAGCAGCACGCGATCACCTTCAATCTGTGTCCTCTGGTTACCGACCCTTCATGTACAGAGGTTCCTCTCGCAGTAAGCAGCAGCACGCGATCCCCTTCAATCTGTGTCCTCTGGTTACCGACCCTTCATGTACAGAGGTTCCCCTCGCAGTAAGCAGCAGCACGCGATCCCCTTCAATCTGTGTCCTCTGGTTACCGACCCTTCATGTACAGAGGTTCCTCTCGCAGTAAGCAGCAGCACGCGATCCCCTTCAATCTGTGTCCTCTGGTTACCGACCCTTCATGTACAGAGGTTCCTCTCGCAGTAAGCAGCAGCACGCGATCCCCTTCAATCTGTGTCCTCTGGTTACCGACCCTTCATGTACAGAGGTTCCCCTCGCAGTAAGCAGCAGCACGCGATCCCCTTCAATCTGTGTCCTCTGGTTACCGACCCTTCATGTACAGAGGTTCCCCTCGCAGTAAGCAGCAGCACGTGATCACCTTCAATCTGTGTCCTCTGGTTACCGACCCTTCATGTACAGAGGTTCCTCTCGCAGTAAGCAGCAGCACGCGATCCCCTTCAATCTGTGTCCTCTGGTTACCGACCCTTCATGTACAGAGGTTCCCCTCGCAGTAAGCAGCAGCACGCGATCACCTTCAATCTGTGTCCTCTGGTTACCGACCCTTCATGTACAGAGGTTCCTCTCGCAGTAAGCAGCAGCACGCGATCACCTTCAATCTGTGTCCTCTGGTTACCGACCCTTCATGTACAGAGGTTCCTCTCGCAGTAAGCAGCAGCACGCGATCACCTTCAATCTGTGTCCTCTGGTTACCGACCCTTCATGTACAGAGGTTCCTCTCGCAGTAAGCAGCAGCACGCGATCCCCTTCAATCTGTGTCCTCTGGTTACCGACCCTTCATGTACAGAGGTTCCCCTCGCAGTAAGCAGCAGCACGCGATCCCCTTCAATCTGTGTCCTCTGGTTACCGACCCTTCATGTACAGAGGTTCCTCTCGCAGTAAGCAGCAGCACGCGATCCCCTTCAATCTGTGTCCTCTGGTTCCCGACCCTTCATGTACAGAGGTTCCCCTCGCAGTAAGCAGCAGCACGCGATCCCCTTCAATCTGTGTCCTCTGGTTACCGACCCTTCATGTACAGAGGTTCCTCTCGCAGTAAGCAGCAGCACGCGATCACCTTCAATCTGTGTCCTCTGGTTACCGACCCTTCATGTACAGAGGTTCCTCTCGCAGTAAGCAGCAGCACGCGATCACCTTCAATCTGTGTCCTCTGGTTACCGACCCTTCATGTACAGAGGTTCCTCTCGCAGTAAGCAGCAGCACGCGATCCCCTTCAATCTGTGTCCTCTGGTTACCGACCCTTCATGTACAGAGGTTCCTCTCGCAGTAAGCAGCAGCACGCGATCCCCTTCAATCTGTGTCCTCTGGTTACCGACCCTTCATGTACAGAGGTTCCCCTCGCAGTAAGCAGCAGCACGCGATCCCCTTCAATCTGTGTCCTCTGGTTACCGACCCTTCATGTACAGAGGTTCCTCTCGCAGTAAGCAGCAGCACGCGATCCCCTTCAATCTGTGTCCTCTGGTTACCGACCCTTCATGTACAGAGGTTCCTCTCGCAGTAAGCAGCAGCACGCGATCCCCTTCAATCTGTGTCCTCTGGTTACCGACCCTTCATGTACAGAGGTTCCCCTCGCAGTAAGCAGCAGCACGCGATCCCCTTCAATCTGTGTCCTCTGGTTACCGACCCTTCATGTACAGAGGTTCCTCTCGCAGTAAGCAGCAGCACGTGATCACCTTCAATCTGTGTCCTCTGGTTACCGACCCTTCATGTACAGAGGTTCCTCTCGCAGTAAGCAGCAGCACGCGATCCCCTTCAATCTGTCCCCTCTGGTTACCGACCCTTCATGTACAGAGGTTCCCCTCGCAGTAAGCAGCAGCACGCGATCCCCTTCAATCTGTGTCCTCTGGTTACCGACCCTTCATGTACAGAGGTTCCTCTCGCAGTAAGCAGCAGCACGCGATCCCCTTCAATCGGTGTCCTCTGGTTACCGACCCTTCATGTACAGAGGTTCCTCTCGCAGTAAGCAGCAGCACGCGATCCCCTTCAATCTGTGTCCTCTGGTTACCGACCCTTCATGTACAGAGGTTCCCCTCGCAGTAAGCAGCAGCACGCGATCCCCTTCAATCTGTGTCCTCTGGTTACCGACCCTTCATGTACAGAGGTTCCCCTCGCAGTAAGCAGCAGCACGCGATCCCCTTCAATCTGTGTCCTCTGGTTACCGACCCTTCATGTACAGAGGTTCCCCTCGCAGTAAGCAGCAGCACGCGATCACCTTCAATCTGTGTCCTCTGGTTACCGACCCTTCATGTACAGAGGTTCCTCTCGCAGTAAGCAGCAGCACGCGATCCCCTTCAATCTGTGTCCTCTGGTTACCGACCCTTCATGTACAGAGGTTCCCCTCGCAGTAAGCAGCAGCACGCGATCCCCTTCAATCTGTGTCCTCTGGTTACCGACCCTTCATGTACAGAGGTTCCCCTCGCAGTAAGCAGCAGCACGCGATCACCTTCAATCTGTGTCCTCTGGTTACCGACCCTTCATGTACAGAGGTTCCTCTCGCAGTAAGCAGCAGCACGCGATCCCCTTCAATCTGTGTCCTCTGGTTACCGACCCTTCATGTACAGAGGTTCCTCTCGCAGTAAGCAGCAGCACGCGATCCCCTTCAATCTGTGTCCTCTGGTTACCGACCCTTCATGTACAGAGGTTCCTCTCGCAGTAAGCAGCAGCACGCGATCCCCTTCAATCTGTGTCCTCTGGTTACCGACCCTTCATGTACAGAGGTTCCCCTCGCAGTAAGCAGCAGCACGCGATCACCTTCAATCTGTGTCCTCTGGTTACCGACCCTTCATGTACAGAGGTTCCTCTCGCAGTAAGCAGCAGCACGTGATCACCTTCAATCTGTGTCCTCTGGTTACCGACCCTTCATGTACAGAGGTTCCCCCCGCAGTAAGCAGCAGCACGTGATCACCTTCAATCTGTGTCCTCTGGTTACCGACCCTTCATGTACAGAGGTTCCTCTCGCAGTAAGCAGCAGCACGCGATCCCCTTCAATCTGTGTCCTCTGGTTACCGACCCTTCATGTACAGAGGTTCCTCTCGCAGTAAGCAGCAGCACGTGATCACCTTCAATCTGTGTCCTCTGGTTACCGACCCTTCATGTACAGAGGTTCCCCTCGCAGTAAGCAGCAGCACGCGATCACCTTCAATCTGTGTCCTCTGGTTACCGACCCTTCATGTACAGAGGTTCCCCTCGCAGTAAGCAGCAGCACGCGATCCCCTTCAATCTGTCCCCTCTGGTTACCGACCCTTCATGTACAGAGGTTCCCCTCGCAGTAAGCAGCAGCACGCGATCCCCTTCAATCTGTGTCCTCTGGTTACCGACCCTTCATGTACAGAGGTTCCTCTCGCAGTAAGCAGCAGCACGCGATCCCCTTCAATCTGTGTCCTCTGGTTACCGACCCTTCATGTACAGAGGTTCCCCTCGCAGTAAGCAGCAGCACGCGATCACCTTCAATCTGTGTCCTCTGGTTACCGACCCTTCATGTACAGAGGTTCCTCTCGCAGTAAGCAGCAGCACGCGATCACCTTCAATCTGTGTCCTCTGGTTACCGACCCTTCATGTACAGAGGTTCCCCTCGCAGTAAGCAGCAGCACGCGATCACCTTCAATCTGTGTCCTCTGGTTACCGACCCTTCATGTACAGAGGTTCCTCTCGCAGTAAGCAGCAGCACGCGATCCCCTTCAATCTGTGTCCTCTGGTTACCGACCCTTCATGTACAGAGGTTCCCCCCGCAGTAAGCAGCAGCACGCGATCACCTTCAATCTGTGTCCTCTGGTTACCGACCCTTCATGTACAGAGGTTCCTCTCGCAGTAAGCAGCAGCACGCGATCCCCTTCAATCTGTGTCCTCTGGTTACCGACCCTTCATGTACAGAGGTTCCCCTCGCAGTAAGCAGCAGCACGCGATCACCTTCAATCTGTGTCCTCTGGTTACCGACCCTTCATGTACAGAGGTTCCCCCCGCAGTAAGCAGCAGCACGCGATCCCCTTCAATCTGTGTCCTCTGGTTACCGACCCTTCATGTACAGAGGTTCCCCCGCAGTAAGCAGCAGCACGCGATCCCCTTCAATCTGTGTCCTCTGGTTACCGACCCTTCATGTACAGAGGTTCCTCTCGCAGTAAGCAGCAGCACGCGATCCCCTTCAATCTGTGTCCTCTGGTTACCGACCCTTCATGTACAGAGGTTCCTCTCGCAGTAAGCAGCAGCACGCGATCCCCTTCAATCTGTGTCCTCTGGTTACCGACCCTTCATGTACAGAGGTTCCTCTCGCAGTAAGCAGCAGCACGCGATCCCCTTCAATCTGTGTCCTCTGGTTACCGACCCTTCATGTACAGAGGTTCCTCTCGCAGTAAGCAGCAGCACGCGATCCCCTTCAATCTGTGTCCTCTGGTTACCGACCCTTCATGTACAGAGGTTCCTCTCGCAGTAAGCAGCAGCACGCGATCCCCTTCAATCTGTGTCCTCTGGTTACCGACCCTTCATGTACAGAGGTTCCCCTCGCAGTAAGCAGCAGCACGCGATCCCCTTCAATCTGTGTCCTCTGGTTACCGACCCTTCATGTACAGAGGTTCCTCTCGCAGTAAGCAGCAGCACGCGATCCCCTTCAATCTGTGTCCTCTGGTTACCGACCCTTCATGTACAGAGGTTCCCCTCGCAGTAAGCAGCAGCACGCGATCCCCTTCAATCTGTGTCCTCTGGTTACCGACCCTTCATGTACAGAGGTTCCTCTCGCAGTAAGCAGCAGCACGCGATCCCCTTCAATCTGTGTCCTCTGGTTACCGACCCTTCATGTACAGAGGTTCCCCTCGCAGTAAGCAGCAGCACGCGATCCCCTTCAATCTGTGTCCTCTGGTTACCGACCCTTCATGTACAGAGGTTCCTCTCGCAGTAAGCAGCAGCACGCGATCCCCTTCAATCTGTGTCCTCTGGTTACCGACCCTTCATGTACAGAGGTTCCTCTCGCAGTAAGCAGCAGCACGCGATCACCTTCAATCTGTGTCCTCTGGTTACCGACCCTTCATGTACAGAGGTTCCCCTCGCAGTAAGCAGCAGCACGCGATCACCTTCAATCTGTGTCCTCTGGTTACCGACCCTTCATGTACAGAGGTTCCCCTCGCAGTAAGCAGCAGCACGCGATCCCCTTCAATCTGTGTCCTCTGGTTACCGACCCTTCATGTACAGAGGTTCCTCTCGCAGTAAGCAGCAGCACGCGATCCCCTTCAATCTGTGTCCTCTGGTTACCGACCCTTCATGTACAGAGGTTCCTCTCGCAGTAAGCAGCAGCACGCGATCCCCTTCAATCTGTGTCCTCTGGTTACCGACCCTTCATGTACAGAGGTTCCCCTCGCAGTAAGCAGCAGCACGCGATCACCTTCAATCTGTGTCCTCTGGTTACCGACCCTTCATGTACAGAGGTTCCTCTCGCAGTAAGCAGCAGCACGCGATCCCCTTCAATCTGTGTCCTCTGGTTACCGACCCTTCATGTACAGAGGTTCCCCTCGCAGTAAGCAGCAGCACGCGATCACCTTCAATCTGTGTCCTCTGGTTACCGACCCTTCATGTACAGAGGTTCCTCTCGCAGTAAGCAGCAGCACGCGATCACCTTCAATCTGTGTCCTCTGGTTACTGACCCTTCATGTACAGAGGTTCCTCTCGCAGTAAGCAGCAGCACGCGATCCCCTTCAATCTGTGTCCTCTGGTTACTGACCCTTCATGTACAGAGGTTCCCCTCGCAGTAAGCAGCAGCACGCGATCACCTTCAATCTGTGTCCTCTGGTTACCGACCCTTCATGTACAGAGGTTCCCCTCGCAGTAAGCAGCAGCACGCGATCCCCTTCAATCTGTGTCCTCTGGTTACCGACCCTTCATGTACAGAGGTTCCTCTCGCAGTAAGCAGCAGCACGCGATCCCCTTCAATCTGTGTCCTCTGGTTACCGACCCTTCATGTACAGAGGTTCCTCTCGCAGTAAGCAGCAGCACGCGATCCCCTTCAATCTGTGTCCTCTGGTTACCGACCCTTCATGTACAGAGGTTCCCCTCGCAGTAAGCACCAGCACGCGATCCCCTTCAATCTGTGTCCTCTGGTTACCGACCCTTCATGTACAGAGGTTCCTCTCGCAGTAAGCAGCAGCACGCGATCCCCTTCAATCTGTGTCCTCTGGTTACCGACCCTTCATGTACAGAGGTTCCCCTCGCAGTAAGCAGCAGCACGCGATCCCCTTCAATCTGTGTCCTCTGGTTACCGACCCTTCATGTACAGAGGTTCCTCTCGCAGTAAGCAGCAGCACGCGATCCCCTTCAATCTGTGTCCTCTGGTTACCGACCCTTCATGTACAGAGGTTCCTCTCGCAGTAAGCAGCAGCACGCGATCCCCTTCAATCTGTGTCCTCTGGTTACCGACCCTTCATGTACAGAGGTTCCCCTCGCAGTAAGCAGCAGCACGCGATCCCCTTCAATCTGTGTCCTCTGGTTACCGACCCTTCATGTACAGAGGTTCCTCTCGCAGTAAGCAGCAGCACGCGATCCCCTTCAATCTGTGTCCTTTGGTTACCGACCCTTCATGTACAGAGGTTCCTCTCGCAGTAAGCAGCAGCACGCGATCCCCTTCAATCTGTGTCCTCTGGTTACCGACCCTTCATGTACAGAGTTTCCCCTCGCAGTAAGCAGCAGCACGCGATCACCTTCAATCTGTGTCCTCTGGTTACCGACCCTTCATGTACAGAGGTTCCTCTCGCAGTAAGCAGCAGCACGTGATCACCTTCAATCTGTGTCCTCTGGTTACCGACCCTTCATGTACAGAGGTTCCTCTCGCAGTAAGCAGCAGCACGCGATCACCTTCAATCTGTGTCCTCTGGTTACCGACCCTTCATGTACAGAGGTTCCCCTCGCAGTAAGCAGCAGCACGCGATCCCCTTCAATCTGTGTCCTCTGGTTACCGACCCTTCATGTACAGAGGTTCCTCTCGCAGTAAGCAGCAGCACGCGATCCCCTTCAATCTGTGTCCTCTGGTTACCGACCCTTCATGTACAGAGGTTCCCCTCGCAGTAAGCAGCAGCACGCGATCCCCTTCAATCTGTGTCCTCTGGTTACCGACCCTTCATGTACAGAGGTTCCCCTCGCAGTAAGCAGCAGCACGCGATCCCCTTCAATCTGTGTCCTCTGGTTACCGACCCTTCATGTACAGAGGTTCCCCTCGCAGTAAGCAGCAGCACGCGATCACCTTCAATCTGTGTCCTCTGGTTACCGACCCTTCATGTACAGAGGTTCCCCTCGCAGTAAGCAGCAGCACGCGATCCCCTTCAATCTGTGTCCTCTGGTTACCGACCCTTCATGTACAGAGGTTCCTCTCGCAGTAAGCAGCAGCACGTGATCCCCTTCAATCTGTGTCCTCTGGTTACCGATCCGTCATGTACAGAGGTTCCTCTCGCAGTAAGCAGCAGCACGCGATCCCCTTCAATCTGTGTCCTCTGGTTACCGACCCTTCATGTACAGAGGTTCCTCTCGCAGTAAGCAGCAGCACGCGATCACCTTCAATCTGTGTCCTCTGGTTACCGACCCTTCATGTACAGAGGTTCCTCTCGCAGTAAGCAGCAGCACGCGATCACCTTCAATCTGTGTCCTCTGGTTACCGACCCTTCATGTACAGAGGTTCCCCTCGCAGTAAGCAGCAGCACGCGATCACCTTCAATCTGTGTCCTCTGGTTACCGACCCTTCATGTACAGAGGTTCCCCTCGCAGTAAGCAGCAGCACGCGATCACCTTCAATCTGTGTCCTCTGGTTACCGACCCTCCATGTACAGAGGTTCCCCTCGCAGTAAGCAGCAGCACGCGATCCCCTTCAATCTGTGTCCTCTGGTTACCGACCCTTCATGTACAGAGGTTCCTCTCGCAGTAAGCAGCAGCACGCGATCCCCTTCAATCTGTGTCCTCTGGTTACCGACCCTTCATGTACAGAGGTTCCCCCCGCAGTAAGCAGCAGCACGCGATCACCTTCAATCTGTGTCCTCTGGTTACCGACCCTTCATGTACAGAGGTTCCCCTCGCAGTAAGCAGCAGCACGCGATCCCCTTCAATCTGTGTCCTCTGGTTACCGACCCTTCATGTACAGAGGTTCCTCTCGCAGTAAGCAGCAGCACGCGATCACCTTCAATCTGTGTCCTCTGGTTACCGACCCTTCATGTACAGAGGTTCCTCTCGCAGTAAGCAGCAGCACGCGATCACCTTCAATCTGTGTCCTCTGGTTACCGACCCTTCATGTACAGAGGTTCCCCTCGCAGTAAGCAGCAGCACGCGATCACCTTCAATCTGTGTCCTCTGGTTACCGACCCTTCATGTACAGAGGTTCCTCTCGCAGTAAGCAGCAGCACGCGATCCCCTTCAATCTGTGTCCTCTGGTTACCGACCCTTCATGTACAGAGGTTCCCCTCGCAGTAAGCAGCAGCACGCGATCCCCTTCAATCTGTGTCCTCTGGTTACCGACCCTTCATGTACAGAGGTTCCCCCCGCAGTAAGCAGCAGCACGCGATCCCCTTCAATCTGTGTCCTCTGGTTACCGACCCTTCATGTACAGAGGTTCCCCCCGCAGTAAGCAGCAGCACGCGATCCCCTTCAATCTGTGTCCTCTGGTTACCGACCCTTCATGTACAGAGGTTCCCCTCGCAGTAAGCAGCAGCACGCGATCACCTTCAATCTGTGTCCTCCGGTTACCGACCCTTCATGTACAGAGGTTCCTCTCGCAGTAAGCAGCAGCACGCGATCCCCTTCAATCTGTGTCCTCTGGTTACCGACCCTTCATGTACAGAGGTTCCTCTCGCAGTAAGCAGCAGCACGCGATCCCCTTCAATCTGTGTCCTCTGGTTACCGACCCTTCATGTACAGAGGTTCCTCTCGCAGTAAGCAGCAGCACGCGATCCCCTTCAATCTGTGTCCTCTGGTTACCGACCCTTCATGTACAGAGGTTCCTCTCGCAGTAAGCAGCAGCACGCGATCCCCTTCAATCTGTGTCCTCTGGTTACCGACCCTTCATGTACAGAGGTTCCTCTCGCAGTAAGCAGCAGCACGTGATCCCCTTCAATCTGTGTCCTCTGGTTACCGACCCTTCATGTACAGAGGTTCCTCTCGCAGTAAGCAGCAGCACGTGATCCCCTTCAATCTGTGTCCTCTGGTTACCGACCCTTCATGTACAGAGGTTCCTCTCGCAGTAAGCAGCAGCACGCGATCCCCTTCAATCTGTGTCCTCTGGTTACCGACCCTTCATGTACAGAGGTTCCCCTCGCAGTAAGCAGCAGCACGCGATCCCCTTCAATCTGTGTCCTCTGGTTACCGACCCTTCATGTACAGAGGTTCCTCTCGCAGTAAGCAGCAGCACGCGATCACCTTCAATCTGTGTCCTCTGGTTACCGACCCTTCATGTACAGAGGTTCCCCTCGCAGTAAGCAGCAGCACGTGATCACCTTCAATCTGTGTCCTCTGGTTACCGACCCTTCATGTACAGAGGTTCCTCTCGCAGTAAGCAGCAGCACGCGATCCCCTTCAATCGGTGTCCTCTGGTTACCGACCCTTCATGTACAGAGGTTCCTCTCGCAGTAAGCAGCAGCACGCGATCCCCTTCAATCTGTGTCCTCTGGTTACCGACCCTTCATGTACAGAGGTTCCTCTCGCAGTAAGCAGCAGCACGCGATCCCCTTCAATCTGTGTCCTCTGGTTACCGACCCTTCATGTACAGAGGTTCCCCTCGCAGTAAGCAGCAGCACGCGATCCCCTTCAATCTGTGTCCTCTGGTTACCGACCCTTCATGTACAGAGGTTCCTCTCGCAGTAAGCAGCAGCACGCGATCCCCTTCAATCTGTGTCCTCTGGTTACCGACCCTTCATGTACAGAGGTTCCTCTCGCAGTAAGCAGCAGCACGCGATCACCTTCAATCTGTGTCCTCTGGTTACCGACCCTTCATGTACAGAGGTTCCCCTCGCAGTAAGCAGCAGCACGCGATCACCTTCAATCTGTGTCCTCTGGTTACCGACCCTTCATGTACAGAGGTTCCTCTCGCAGTAAGCAGCAGCACGCGATCCCCTTCAATCTGTGTCCTCTGGTTACCGACCCTTCATGTACAGAGGTTCCTCTCGCAGTAAGCAGCAGCACGCGATCCCCTTCAATCTGTCCCCTCTGGTTACCGACCCTTCATGTACAGAGGTTCCTCTCGCAGTAAGCAGCAGCACGCGATCCCCTTCAATCTGTGTCCTCTGGTTACCGACCCTTCATGTACAGAGGTTCCCCTCGCAGTAAGCAGCAGCACGCGATCCCCTTCAATCTGTGTCCTCTGGTTACCGACCCTTCATGTACAGAGGTTCCCCTCGCAGTAAGCAGCAGCACGCGATCCCCTTCAATCTGTCCCCTCTGGTTACCGACCCTTCATGTACAGAGGTTCCTCTCGCAGTAAGCAGCAGCACGCGATCCCCTTCAATCTGTGTCCTCTGGTTACCGACCCTCCATGTACAGAGGTTCCTCTCGCAGTAAGCAGCAGCACGCGATCACCTTCAATCTGTGTCCTCTGGTTACCGACCCTTCATGTACAGAGGTTCCCCTCGCAGTAAGCAGCAGCACGCGATCCCCTTCAATCTGTGTCCTCTGGTTACCGACCCTTCATGTACAGAGGTTCCCCTCGCAGTAAGCAGCAGCACGCGATCCCCTTCAATCTGTGTCCTCTGGTTACCGACCCTTCATGTACAGAGGTTCCTCTCGCAGTAAGCAGCAGCACGCGATCACCTTCAATCTGTGTCCTCTGGTTACCGACCCTTCATGTACAGAGGTTCCTCTCGCAGTAAGCAGCAGCACGCGATCCCCTTCAATCTGTGTCCTCTGGTTACCGACCCTTCATGTACAGAGGTTCCCCTCGCAGTAAGCAGCAGCACGCGATCACCTTCAATCTGTGTCCTCTGGTTACCGACCCTTCATGTACAGAGGTTCCTCTCGCAGTAAGCAGCAGCACGCGATCCCCTTCAATCTGTGTCCTCTGGTTACCGACCCTTCATGTACAGAGGTTCCCCTCGCAGTAAGCAGCAGCACGCGATCACCTTCAATCGGTGTCCTCTGGTTACCGACCCTTCATGTACAGAGGTTCCTCTCGCAGTAAGCAGCAGCACGCGATCCCCTTCAATCTGTGTCCTCTGGTTACCGACCCTTCATGTACAGAGGTTCCTCTCGCAGTAAGCAGCAGCACGTGATCACCTTGAATCTGTGTCCTCTGGTTACCGACCCTTCATGTACAGAGGTTCCTCTCGCAGTAAGCAGCAGCACGCGATCCCCTTCAATCTGTGTCCTCTGGTTACCGACCCTTCATGTACAGAGGTTCCTCTCGCAGTAAGCAGCAGCACGTGATCCCCTTCAATCTGTGTCCTCTGGTTACCGACCCTTCATGTACAGAGGTTCCTCTCGCAGTATGCAGCAGCACGCGATCACCTTCAATCTGTGTCCTCTGGTTACCGACCCGTCATGTACAGAGGTTCCCCTCGCAGTAAGCAGCAGCAGCACGCGATCACACCCACATACTCTCAGTTACAAATTGGAAATAAGTTCGCTGCTAAAGATTCCTTATTCCTTTATAGTTTTTTTTTTTTAATTCGCTTATGGGATCTGGGCGTCGCTGGCAAGGCCAGCATTTATTGCCCATCCCTAGTTGCCCTTGAGAGAGTGGTGGTGAGCCGCCTTCTTCAACAGCAGCAGTCCGTGCGGTGATGGTACTCCCACAGTGCTGTTAGGGAGGGAGTTCCAGGATTTTGACCCAGCGACGATGAAGGATCGGCGATATACTTCAAAGTCAGGATGGTGTGTGACTCGGAGGGCAACTTGGAAGTGGTGGTGTTCCCATGCGCCTGCTGCCCTTGTCCTTCTAGGAGGTAGAGGTCGCGGGTTTAGGAGGTGTTGCCGAAGAAGCCTTGGCGATTTGCTGCAGTGCATCTTGTAGATGGTACACACTGCAGCCACAGTGCGCCGGTGGTGGAGGGAGTGAATGTTTAAGGTGGTGGATGGGGGGCCAATCAAGCGGGCTGCTTTGTCCTGGATGGTGTCGAGCTTCTTGAGTGTTGTTGGAGCTGCACTCATCCAGGCAAGTGGAGAGTGTTCTATCACACTCCTGACTTGTGCCTTGTAGGTGGTGGAAAGGCTTTGGGGAGTCAGGAGGTGAGACACCCAGCTCTGACCTGCTCGTTGCCACAGTATGTGTGTGGCTGGTCCAGTTAAGTTTCTGGTCAATGGTTGTGGTAAACCACTGTTAACTCTGTACATGCCTGTGTGGTAAACCACTGTTAACCCTGTACAAGTCCAGGCATGTCTCCGCCCCTGGCTCCACCCCTAAGCCCGGGTATAAAGGTGACTCACCACCCTTCCCCCGGGAGCTCTTAGGATGGATCCACTCGCAGAGGCATGCTCCAGTTCTTAGTCAATAAAAGCCTACTTCGTATAAGTTCAACTCGTAGTCTTTGGTGTTGTTGATAGTGCATCAATTTTATTGACTAAGTTTTCAACATGGAGCAAATCTTGAAGCCGGAACGTTTAGACCTGGATCCTCAAGCAGCAGATGCAGCCAATAACTTTGAACACTGGCTGAGCTGTTTCGAAGCCTTCCTGGAGGCCTCCAGCACTACTGTCACTACAGATGACATGAAACAGCTTGTCTTGAACTCACGGGTGAGCCACCGAGTCTACTCGATCATCCGAGACGCCACTACTTACGCGGCTGCCATCGCGACGCTAAAGGAACAATACGTGAGGCCTGTTAACGAGGTCTACGCCAGACACCACCTGGCTACCCGAAAACAGCGCCCCGGGGAATCGGGTGCCGAATATTTACTGGCACAGAGTCCTCGGCCGGGCCTGTAATTGCAAAGCGGTGACGGCCAAGGAATGCACAGAAGACCTGATGCGAGACGCCTACGTAGCCGGCATCAGGTCCAACTATACTCGGCAGAGGCTGCTGGAACAGAGGGG
This sequence comes from Somniosus microcephalus, assembly GCF_052327205.1. Classification (NCBI taxonomy): domain Eukaryota; kingdom Metazoa; phylum Chordata; class Chondrichthyes; order Squaliformes; family Somniosidae; genus Somniosus; species Somniosus microcephalus. The sequence goes on from NW_028225179.1 coordinate 160,828,869, forward strand.
GCTCGACCTGCAGAAGACGGTGGCCCTCGCTAACTCGTTAGACATGGCCCTCCAGAACATGGACGCCTACCCCCCTGACCGGATGGCCACGTGGATGCCACGGGAGCAGCCATCTTGGGACCCGGTAAGGCCACAAGCCGCCAGCTGCCCAACTACAGCTGCAATGACCAGAGGCCAGAAATGCTACTTCTGCGGCCAGGCCAAGCACCCCAGACAGCAATGCCCAGCAAAGGACGCGACCTGCTGCAAATGCGGCAAGAAAGGCCACTACGCGAGAGTGTGCAGGGCAAAAATCGACCCCCAATTCCAGCAGCGCCGCGTGTGAACCGTGCAGGCCGCCATTTTGGACCCCACCAACCATGTGTGAGCCGTGCGGGCCGCCATTTTGGGCACCACCAGCCGCGGGGGAGCCGCCATCTTGGACACCATTTCGGGACCAGGCCCCCGGCGCGGGCGAATACTACAGCGACCCACCGACCTCGACGATGGCCTCCATCACCCTGGACCAATCTAGGCCCCATCAACTAGCCAGGTCCATGATGAACGTAAAGGTAAATGGCCATGCCACAAATTGCCTTTTCGACTGCGGAAGCACGGAGAGCTTCATCCGCCCCGACACGGTGCGACGCTACTCCCTATCGGTTATGCCCACACGCCACCAGGTCTTTATGGCCTCAAAGTCCCATACGGCGGACATCGGCGGCTACTGTGTAGCGACTCTGACAGTGAACGGCGTGGAGTACAGAGATTTTAAATTCCTCGTCCTGCCACAGCTCTGCGCTCCCGTACTGCTAGGATTAGACTTCCAGTGCCATCTGGAGAGCGTCACGATGGCATATGGCGGGCCCCTGCCCCCACTTACAGTCTGCAGCCAGCAGAATTTAAACACGGCGCCGCGCAAAGTATGCAGCCTGTCCACCCTGAAGGTCAAACCCCCCCCCGTTGTTCGCTAACCTCGCCAAAGACTGCAAGCCAATTGCTACTAAAAGCAGGCGGTACAGTGCCGGGGATAGGAGCTTTATTAAATCAGAAGTAGAAAGACTCCTGAGGGAAGGGATTATCGAGGGCAGCACCAGCCCATGGCGAGCCCAAGTGGTGGTAGTGAAGACCGGCGAAAAACAGCACCTGGTTATTGATTACAGCCAGACGATCAATCGATACACGCAATTAGACGCATACCCACTTCCCCGCATATCTGACATGGTCAACCAGATAGCACAATACCAGGTATTCTCGACGAATGATCTGAAGTCGGCATACCACCAGCTCCCCATCAGGCCTGAGGACCGCCAGTACACGGCCTTCGAGGCTGACGGTCGCCTCTACCACTTCCTCCGAGTCCCCTTCGGCGTCACCAACGGGGTCTCGGTCTTCCAAAGGGAGATGGACCGGATGGTTGACCAGAACGCGCTGCAGGCCACCTTCCCCTATCTAGACAACATCACCATCTGCGGCCATGACCGGCAGGACCACGACGCCAACCTAGAAAAATTCCTCCGTACGGCCCAACGGCTGAATCTGACATACAACAGAAAAAAATGTATTTTCCGCACCATGCGCCTCGCTATTCTTGGCTGCGTAGTGGAAAACAGAGTCATCGGCCCCGACCGAATACGCCCCCTCCTGGAACTACCCCTCCCCCACTGCCTAAAAGCCCTGAAGAGATGCCTAGGGTTTTTCTCTTACTACGCCTAGTGGGTGCCCAACTATGCGGACAAAGCCCGGCCCCTCATCAAGTCAACCTCCTTCCCCCTGATGGCAGAGGCCCGTGCGGCCTTCACCCTCATAAAAGAGGACATCGCGAAGGCCACAATGCACGCAGTGGATGAGTCCATCCCTTTCCAAGTGGAGAGCGATGCATCCGACTTTGCTCTAGCCGCAACCCTTAACCAGGCGGGGAGACCCGTGGCCTTCTTTTCACGGACCCTCCAGGGCCCCGAAATTCGACACTCCTCAGTCGAGAAGGAGGCCCAGGCGATAGTGGAGGCTGTACGGCACTGGAGGCATTACCTGGCCGGTAAACGTTTCACCCTGCTCACTGACCAACGGTCAGTAGCATTTATGTTTAACAACAGACAAAGGGGGAAAATCCAAAATGATAAGATATTGCGGTGGAGGATCGAGTTATCCACCTACAACTACGATATCTTATACCGGCCCGGGAAACTTAATGAGCCCCCAGACGCCCTATCCCGTGGGACATGTGCCAGCGCACAAGTCGATAGGCTACGGACCCTCCACAATGATCTCTGCCACCCGGGGGTCACCAGGTTCTTCCATTTTATTAAAGCTCACAGCCTGCCTTACTCCATCGAGGAGGTCAGGACCATGACCAGGAACTGCCAGGTCTGCGCCGAATGCAAACCGCATTTTTATAGGCCAGACAGGGCACACCTGATTAAAGCCACCCGCCCCTTCGAACGTCTCAGCGTCGATTTCAAGGGGCCCCTTCCCTCCTCTGACCGCAACACGTACTTCCTCAATATTATTGACGAGTACTCCCGTTTCCCCTTCGCCATCCCCTGCCCGGACATGACCAGCGCCACAATCATCAGGTGCCTCAACGACCTGTTCGCCATATTTGGCTTCCCCAATTACATCCACAGCGACAGGGGCTCGTCGTTCATGAGCGACGAGCTGCGCCAGTACCTGCTCGAGAAGGGCATAGCCACGAGCAGGACTACCAGCTACAACCCCCGGGGTAACGGACAGGTAGAGAGGGAACGCAACGGTGTGGAAGACCGCCATGCTCGCCCTAAAATCCAAGGGCCTCCCAATCTCCCGCTGGCAAGATGTCTTCCCCGATGCGCTCCACTCCATACGATCACTGCTCTGTACTGCCACAAACGCCACCCCTCACGATAAGATGTTCGTCTTCCCCAGGAAATCCACCTCGGGGACATCACTACCGCCATGGCTGACGTCTCCGGGACCCGTCCTGCTCAGGAAACACGTGAGGAGCCATAAGACGGACCCCCTGGTCAAAAAAGTTCACCTCCTCCACGCCAACCCACAGTACGCCTACGTGGCGTATCCTGACGGGCGGGAGGACACAGTCTCAATTCGAGACCTCGCACCCTCAGGTACCACCCGAAACACCATCGATCACCATCCACTACCTTCACCCACCACCACTACCCACGACGCACCACCGGGGTGTCTACCACGAACTGGCGACATGCCGGTGCCATCCCTACCCCGAGAGGACGACACGCCAGTGCTCCGTCCCACGCGAGAAGCGGCCGCGGGCAAAGAACCGCCGCAACCGGCACCACGAAGATCATTACGGCAGACAAGACCCCCGGAGAGACTTTCGTATACGAACTTTTGAAACACTTCACCCCGCCGGACTCTTTTTTAAACGAGGGGTGAATGTGGTAAACCACTGTTAACTCTGTACGTGTCTGTGTGGTAAACCACTGTTAACTCTGTACAGGTCCGGGCATGTCTCCGCCCCTGGCTCCACCCCTAAGCCCGGGTATAAAGGTGACTCACCACCCTTCCCCCGGGAGCTCTTTGGATGGATCCACTAGCAGAGCCATGCTCCAGTTCTTAGTCAATAAAAGCCTACTTCGTATAAGTTCAACTCGTAGTCTTTGGTGTTGTTGATAGTGCATCAATGGTGATCCCCCAGAATGTTGATGGTGGGGGATTCGGCGATGGTAATGCCGTTGAATGTCATGGGGAGGTGGTTAGACTCTCACTTGTTGGAGATAGCCATTGCCTGGGTTGGGTGTGTAAGTATCTGCCATCACAGCCAGCAATACGTTGTGTTGACCGGCAACCTTGCATTACAAGAGGAAGCTGGGATGTTCGACAGGCCGTGCCATGTTATCAAAGGGCGAGTGAGTCGGCCCCGATATATTTGGCTTACTATACTGGAGTCCCTTTACACATCTTGCAGGAACAGGAGGCGGCCACTGAGCCTCTCAAGCCTGTTCCGCCATTCAATGAGATCATGGCTGACCTGTGGCCTAACTCCATAAACCCGCCTTTGCCCCAGATTGCTGAATACCTTTGGTTAACAGAAATCTCTCAATCTCCGATTTAAAATTAATTGACCGAGCATCAATTGCCATTTGCGGAAGAGAATTCCAAACTTCCACCACACTGTGTGTGTAGAAGTGTTTCCTAACTTCACTCCCGAAAGGTCTGGCTCTAATTTTTAGACTCTATCCCCTAGTCCTAGACTCCCAACCAGCGGAGATAGTTTCTCTCCATCTACCCTATCTGTTCCTCTTAATAGCTTGAAAACTTCAATCAAATCACCCCTTAACCTTCTAAATTTTAGGGAATAGGCCTTGGAGAGGATGCAGATGAGATTGACCAGAATGGTACCAGGGATGTGGGACTTCAGTGATGTGGAGAGACTGGAGAAGCTGGGGTTGTTCTCCTTAGAGCAGAGAAGGTTAAGGGGAGATTGACCAGAATGGTACCAGAGATGTGGGACTTCAGTGATGTGGAGAGACTGGAGAATCTGGGGTTGTTCTCCTTAGAGCAGAGAAGGTTAAGGGGAGATTGACCAGAATGGTACCAGAGATGAGGGACTTCAGTGATGTGGAGAGACTGGAGAATCTGGGGTTGTTCTCCTTAGAGCAGAGAAGGTTAAGAGGAGATTGACCAGAATGGTACCAGAGATGTGGGACTTCAGTGATGTGGAGAGACTGGAGAATCTGGGGTTGTTCTCCTTAGAGCAGAGAAGGTTAAGATGAGATTGACCAGAATGGTACCAGGGATGTGGGACTTCAGTGATGTGGAGAGACTGGAGAATCTGGGGTTGTTCTCCTTAGAGCAGAGAAGGTTAAGATGAGATTGACCAGAATGGTCCCAGAGATGTGGGACTTCAGTTATGTGGAGAGACTGGAGAATCTGGGGTTGTTCTCCTTACAGCAGAGAAGGTTAAGGGGAGATTGACCAGAATGGTACCAGAGATGAGGGACTTCAGTGATGTGGAGAGACTGGAGAATCTGGGGTTGTTCTCCTTAGAGCAGAGAAGGTTAAGGGGAGATTGACCAGAATGGTACCAGGGATGAGGGACTTCAGTGATGTGGAGAGACTGGAGAATCTGGGGTTGTTCTCCTTAGAGCAGAGAAGGTTAAGGGGAGATTGACCAGAATGGTACCAGAGATGTGGGACTTCAGTGATGTGGAGAGACTGGAGAATCTGGGGTTGTTCTCCTTAGAGCAGAGAAGGTTAAGATGAGATTGACCAGAATGGTCCCAGAGATGTGGGACTTCAGTGATGTGGAGAGACTGGAGAATCTGGGGTTGTTCTCCTTAGAGCAGAGAAGGTTAAGATGAGATTGACCAGAATGGTCCCAGAGATGTGGGACTTCAGTGATGTGGAGAGACTGGAGAAGCTGGGGTTGTTCTCCTTAGAGCAGAGAAGGTTAAGGGGAGATTGACCAGAATGGCACCAGAGATGTGGGACTTCAGTGATGTGGAGAGACTGGAGAATCTGGGGTTGTTCTCCTTAGAGCAGAGAAGGTTAAGAGGAGATTGACCAGAATGGTACCAGAGATGTGGGACTTCAGTGATGTGGAGAGACTGGAGAATCTGGGGTTGTTCTCCTTAGAGCAGAGAAGGTTAAGATGAGATTGACCAGAATGGTACCAGGGATGTGGGACTTCAGTGATGTGGAGAGACTGGAGAATCTGGGGTTGTTCTCCTTAGAGCAGAGAAGGTTAAGATGAGATTGACCAGAATGGTCCCAGAGATGTGGGACTTCAGTTATGTGAAGAGACTGGAGAATCTGGGGTTGTTCTCCTTAGAGCAGAGAAGGTTAAGGGGAGATTGACCAGAATGGTACCAGAGATGAGGGACTTCAGTGATGTGGAGAGACTGGAGAATCTGGGGTTGTTCTCCTTAGAGCAGAGAAGGTTAAGGGGAGATTGACCAGAATGGTACCAGAGATGAGGGACTTCAGTGATGTGGAGAGACTGGAGAATCTGGGGTTGTTCTCCTTAGAGCAGAGAAGGTTAAGATGAGATTGACCAGAATGGTCCCAGAGATGTGGGACTTCAGTTATGTGGAGAGACTGGAGAATCTGGGGTTGTTCTCCTTAGAGCAGAGAAGGTTAAGGGGAGATTGACCAGAATGGTACCAGAGATGAGGGACTTCAGTGATGTGGAGAGACTGGAGAATCTGGGGTTGTTCTCCTTAGAGCAGAGAAGGTTAAGATGAGATTGACCAGAATGGTCCCAGAGATGTGGGACTTCAGTGATGTGGAGAGACTGGAGAATCTGGGGTTGTTCTCCTTAGAGCAGAGAAGGTTAAGATGAGATTGACCAGAATGGTACCAGAGATGAGGGACTTCAGTTATGTGGAGAGACTGGAGAATCTGGGGTTGTTCTCCTTAGAGCAGAGAAGGTTAAGATGAGATTGACCAGAATGGTCCCAGAGATGTGGGACTTCAGTGATGTGGAGAGACTGGAGAATCTGGGGTTGTTCTCCTTAGAGCAGAGAAGGTTAAGATGAGATTGACCAGAATGGTCCCAGAGATGTGGGACTTCAGTGATGTGGAGAGACTGGAGAATCTGGGGTTGTTCTCCTTAGAGCAGAGAAGGTTAAGGGGAGATTGACCAGAATGGTCCCAGAGATGTGGGACTTCAGTGATGTGGAGAGACTGGAGAATCTGGGGTTGTTCTCCTTAGAGCAGAGAAGGTTAAGGGGAGATTGACCAGGATGGTACCAGAGATGTGGGACTTCAGTGATGTGGAGAGACTGGAGAATCTGGGGTTGTTCTCCTTAGAGCAGAGAAGGTTAAGATGAGATTGACCAGAATGGTACCAGAGATGTGGGACTTCAGTGATGTGGAGAGACTGGAGAATCTGGGGTTGTTCTCCTGAGAGCAGAGAAGGTTAAGGGGAGATTGACCAGAATGGTACCAGAGATGTGGGACTTCAGTTATGTGGAGAGACTGGAGAATCTGGGGTTGTTCTCCTTAGAGCAGAGAAGGTTAAGGGGAGATTGACCAGAATGGTACCAGAGATGAGGGACTTCAGTGATGTGGAGAGACTGGAGAATCTGGGGTTGTTCTCCTTAGAGCAGAGAAGGTTAAGGGGAGATTGACCAGAATGGTCCCAGAGATGTGGGACTTCAGTGATGTGGAGAGACTGGAGAATCTGGGGTTGTTCTCCTTAGAGCAGAGAAGGTTAAGATGAGATTGACCAGAATGGTCCCAGAGATGTGGGACTTCAGTTATGTGGAGAGACTGGAGAATCTGGGGTTGTTCTCCTTAGAGCAGAGAAGGTTAAGATGAGATTGACCAGAATGGTACCAGAGATGTGGGACTTCAGTGATGTGGAGAGACTGGAGAATCTGGGGTTGTTCTCCTTAGAGCAGAGAAGGTTAAGGGGAGATTGACCAGAATGGTACCAGAGATGTGGGACTTCAGTTATGTGGAGAGACTGGAGAATCTGGGGTTGTTCTCCTTAGAGCAGAGAAGGTTAAGGGGAGATTGACCAGAATGGTACCAGAGATGAGGGACTTCAGTGATGTGGAGAGACTGGAGAAGCTGGGGTTGTTCTCCTTAGAGCAGAGAAGGTTAAGATGAGATTGACCAGAATGGTACCAGAGATGAGGGACTTCAGTTATGTGGAGAGACTGGAGAAGCTGGGGTTGTTCTCCTTAGAGCAGAGAAGGTTAAGATGAGATTGACCAGAATGGTACCAGAGATGAGGGACTTCAGTTATGTGGAGAGACTGGAGAATCTGGGGTTGTTCTCCTTACAGCAGAGAAGGTTAAGATGAGATTGACCAGAATGGTACCAGAGATGAGGGACTTCAGTGATGTGGAGAGACTGGAGAATCTGGGGTTGTTCTCCTTAGAGCAGAGAAGGTTAAGATGAGATTGACCAGAATGGTACCAGAGGTGAGGGACTTCAGTTATGTGGAGAGACTGGAGAAGCTGGGGTTGTTCTCCTTTGAGCAGAGAAGGTTAAGGGGAGATTGACCAGAATGGTACCAGAGATGAGGGACTTCAGTGATGTGGAGAGACTGGAGAATCTGGGATTGTTCTCCTTAGAGCAGAGAAGGTTAAGATGAGATTGACCAGAATGGTACCAGAGATGAGGGACTTCAGTTATGTGGAGAGACTGGAGAATCTGGGATTGTTCTCCTTAGAGCAGAGAAGGTTAAGGGGAGATTGACCAGAATGGTACCAGAGATGAGGGACTTCAGTGATGTGGAGAGACTGGAGAATCTGGGATTGTTCTCCTTAGAGCAGAGAAGGTTAAGATGAGATTGACCAGAATGGTACCAGGGATGAGGGACTTCAGTTATGTGGAGAGACTGGAGAATCTGGGATTGTTCTCCTTAGAGCAGAGAAGGTTAAGGGGAGATTGACCAGAATGGTACCAGAGATGTGGGACTTCAGTGATGTGGAGAGACTGGAGAAGCTGGGGTTGTTCGCCTTAGAGCAGAGAAGGTTAAGATGAGATTGACCAGAATGGTACCAGTGATGAGGGACTTCAGTGATGTGGAGAGACTGGAGAATCTGGGGTTGTTCTCCTTAGAGCAGAGAAGGTTAAGATGAGATTGACCAGAATGGTACCAGAGATGAGGGACTTCAGTTATGTGGAGAGACTGGAGAATCTGGGGTTGTTCTCCTTAGAGCAGAGAAGGTTAAGATGAGATTGACCAGAATGGTACCAGGGATGTGGGACTTCAGTGATGTGGAGAGACTGGAGAATCTGGGGTTTTTCTCCTGAGAGCAGAGAAGGTTAAGAGGAAATTTCATAGAAGTGTTCAAAATCATGAAGGGTTTTGACAGAGTAAATAAAGAGGAACTGTTTGCAGTGGCAGGAGGGTCAGTAACCAGAGAACAGACTGAAGGTCATTGGCAAAAGAACCAGAGGGGGAGATGGGATTTTATTATTTTAACGCAGCGAGTTATGATGATCTGGAATGCACTGCCTGAAAGGGTGGAGGAAGCAGATTCAATAATAACTTTCAAAAGGGATGAATACTTGAAGGGAAGAACATTTGCAGGGCTATGGGGAAAGGGCAAAGGAGAGTGGGACTAATTGGATCGCTCTTTTGAAGAGCCGGCACGGGCACGATGGGCCCGAAATGGCCTCCTTCTGTGCTGCACGATTCTAGAACCCAATCAGCGGAAAGAGAAGGCAGCCCTTGGGGTTACTGCCAGATTTGCAATCCCAGCTTCCACTTGCTGAGCGAGGAAACTTTACGCAGTCCGTCTGCTTGCACCCCCGGCTCTCCAAAAAGCCCAAGGGAAGGAGGACGTCTGTGAAAGAAAGCTCTTTGAATAATTGGTTTTTTTTTTTTTTTTTTAAAAAGTCAGCGGCCGTGTACCTGGAATGGTTTGCTTTAATGGCAGGCTCTGCGGCTGACCGGTCTGCACCGACTGAAGAATGATGGTCTTTGCCGGGCTGGCGGTGGGCGCGGTAGGCAACGTCGTCACGACAACCGGTTTGGGCTGGATGGTCGGCTTGCTGCACAGGAGGCTGTTGGCCTTGGTAGTCGTGGTGGCTTGTACTGCAGCGAAGGAGAAACAAAGTGAAATTACAGCAGGGGACACACTGCCCGATGTTTACGGAACACACGCATCCAACTCCTGCTGCTGCCCGTCTGATCTCAGCACCAGGCATCGGACTGCAACAGGGTAATACCCCATTATCCAATGAAAACACAACTACTGGGCTGCGCAACACTTTAAATCAACGCAGCGCTTTTTGTAATCCATAAAACGCCACCGGGTACATTTTAGCATGATGAAAAGGGCTAAAGAATTATTCCTTAATTCACAAAATTCATCTGCTAATTCAGAATAATGAAGGGCCGTGTGCGAAGTCGGTTTATCTGCATCAATCACAGTTGCATAGCGGCTGACTGCATATGACGGCCCCTAATTCAACACCAATTGGAACATCAGGCTGAGGCCCTGCAAGAGCTGTTGTAGATGCTCTTATGCAGCAGGGCCTGAGGCACACTGTTGAGGGACAGTAGAAGGAGCTTTACTCTGCTATCTGTACTTAATTACATAGTATTAACAGCACAGAAACAGGCCATTCGGCCCAACAGGTCCGTGCGGGGGTTTATGCTCCACACGAGCCTCCTCCCACCCTACTTCATCTCACCCATCAACATATCCTTCTATTCCTTTCCCCCTCATGTGTTTATCTAGCTTCCCCTTAACTGCATCAATGCTCTTCACCTCAACCACTCCCTGTGGTAGCGAGTTCTACATTCTCACCCCTGTCTGGGGAAAGAAGTTTCTCCTGAATTCCCAATTGGATTTATTAGTGACTAGCTTATATTTATGGCCCCCGAGTTCTGGTCTCACCCGCAAGTGGAAACATGTTCGCTACGTCTACCCGACCAAACCCTTTCATAATCTCAAAGACCAGCTCACGCCTCAGCCTTCTCTTTTCTACTGAAAAGAGCTCCAGCCTGTTCAGTCTGTCCTGATGGGTAGAACCTCTCAGGCCAGGGATCATTTCCAGTTAACCTTTTTTGCACCTTCTCCAGTGGCTCCGTATCCCTTTTGATCAGATGGAGACCAGAACGGTTCAGAGTGCTCCATATGTGGTCTAACCAAGGGTCGATACAAGTGAGAGCAAGTTCCATTCCCTGGCAGTAGCATTCATTCCTCTGATATATGGTGTAGCACTTTCTTCTCCCGTACAAAGGCAACCATTTAGATTCTGGCAGGCAAACCTCATCGGTAGTCTGACCCAACTCTCAGGACAACACCGGGGGGGGGGGGGGGGGGGGGGCAAAGCAGTAGACACAACTGGTTAGCCCAGCTAACCTGGAGAGTGGAACTGTTGGGGCCAGAACTCATTAGTATTCTTTTGGAGAATTAGACCGAGTTGCATTCAACGAATCTTTTTTTAAAAAAAAGTTTAATTCACACTTTAAAAGAATGTCATTTACTTGCTGGTCCTTGTTTCACTGGCGAGGTCCCATTTTCCGTTTTTACCACATTGAGCTGAACCGCATTCAGCGGCGGGTTGAGAATGTCCCCAAATATGCATGGCGGTGTCGGAGGATCCTCGGTTTTCACAACTGGAAGTGTTGTCTCAGTGTTTAGGGTCTGATGAGGCTGCACATTGTGGGGGGAAAAAAAGGCAAACACCAGTGACTTTACTCAACATGTACAATTTTACAAAAGGGGTTTTGCTCCCCATTATTTGCAAAGCTGCCCGCCCCCCCCCCCCAACAATCGCATAACCTCCCGTTTAGGTTTTCCTGGATGATGTAAATGTAACCCCTTCACGGTTCTCTAGATATATGTGAGATGTGGTCTCTGTTGTAGACAGTATTCTGTAGTCCAGTAAGGAGATCACTACTACAATGGCTTAATTCTAATTATCTTACTTTATAGTTTTAACATCAGACAGTATAAGAAGATTACAGGTCAATGACATAAATTAGACATTTGCATACATTAGAATGAATCTAGACATAATAAACATACATTCTCCATTTACATGGATTCAAAGGAGAATCTGTCCCTGTGTCCAAATTCGAGTGCACTCTTTCGTTGGCGCGCTTAAGTTGGAGCTCATGGTATGTATAATGTCTGCAAGACTTACGACTCCGAGCCCCTTCGTTGAATTTTCTTCACGATCACTGAATCCCACTTTGAGTTCTGGATGCAGAGCTCACAGCAGCAGCTGGAGTTGGTGACTCTCTCTCTCTCTCTCTCTCTCTCTCTCTGCAGCTTTTCCAAGTAGATCCCCATCAGCACGAGGCAAGCAGCTCTCCCCAGACCTCTGCCTTGCAGATCTGGGTTCAGGCGACGATCCCCCGGTACTGGTGACTTGCAGCCAGCCAGTTCAGGATGCAGTGCTACTAATACGAAGGGTATTGGCCGAGTTTGGAAGCCCGGGACGGGATGCGGCAGCCATTTGCCTCCTGAGCCCTCTTTTCAGAACTTCTGCCCTCTTCTCTTCCAGTCGCTCCCTTATCCCGCTCGAAAACCCCGACTCCACCCCTTCCTCCTGGGGTTTCTGCCTGGAGACTGCGCAGCCTCACTGTCTGCAACAGTTGATACTGGTGCAGAATTATGGAAAGTCTGCTCTTAGTCACATTGTGTCCTTAAAAGTTCTTGCCGTACCTTCACATGGGCAACTTTAACCCAGGGATTATAACAATGATAATACAGTGTCTAAGTTAAAGATTGATAACCATACTTAGCGTACATAACATTTCCAGTGGGTATTACATAAAGTTGAACACCTTGCTCCCTGGCCTCTACTAAAGGTGCGAGATTTTCAGGGCTGCGTATAGAGACGCCGCTATTCCTGGCCAGAATGGAGATGGTTAGGTGATTCCCCCGGCAATCTCACATGCTGTAAGTGACTGGGATTGATTTTAAGCACATGATCCCTTTAGCCTTAAGAAATATATCTAACTCTTTCTTGAATATATTTAATGAATTGGCCTCTACTGCCTTCTGTGGTAGAGAATTCCACAGGTTCACCACTCCCTGAGTGAAGAAATTCCTCCTCATTTCTGTCCTAAATGGCTTACCCCTTATCCTTAGACTGTGACCCCTGGTTCTGGATTCCCCGGCCATCGGGAACATCCTTCCTGCATCTAGTCTGTCTAGTCCTGTTAGAATTTTATAAGTTTCAATGAGATCCCCTCTCATTCTTCTAAACTCCAGCGAATATAAGCCCAATCGACCCAATCTCTCCTCATACGTCATTCCTGCCATCCCAGGTATCAGCCTGGTGAATCTTCACTGTACTCTCTCCATGGCAAGAACATCCTTCCTCAGATAAAGCGACCAAAACCGCACACAATACTCAAGATGTGGTCTCACCAAGGCCCTGTACATCCTTGTTCCTGTACTCGAACCCTCTCGCTACGAAAGCCAACATACCATTTGCCTTCTTAACCGCCTGCTGCATCTGCATGCTTACCTTCAGCGACTGGTGCACAAGGACACCCAGGTCTCGTTGCACTTCCCCTTCTCCCAATCTATTGCCATTCAGATAATAATCTGCCTTCCTGTTTTTGACACCAAAGTGGATAACCACACATTTATCCACGTTACATTGCATCTGCCATGCTTCTGCCCAATCACCCAACGTGTTCAAATCATACTGGAGTTTCTCGGCATCCTCCTCACAGCACACACGCCCACCCAGCTTTGTGTCGTCTGCAAACTTGGAGATATTACATCTATTTCCCTCGTCTAGATCATTAATACATATTGTGAATAGCTGGGGTCCAAGGACCGATCCCTGCGGTACCCCACTAATCACTGCCTGCCTCTCGGAAAAAGACCCGTTTATTCCAACTCTCTGCTTTCTGTCTGCCAACCAGTTCTCTATCTAAGTCAATGCATTGCCCCCAATCCCATGTGCCTTAACTTTACACGCTAATCTCTTATGCGGGACCTTATCAAAAGCCTTCTGAAAGTCCAAATACACATCCACTGGTTCTACCTTATCTATTCTACCAGTTACATCCTCAAAAAATTCCAGTAGATTAGTCTAGCACCATTTACCTTTTGTAAATCCATGTTGACTTTGTCCGATCCTGTCACTGTTTTCCAAGTGCTCTGCTATTACATCTTTTATAATGGACTCTAGCATTTTCCCCACTACCAATGTCAGGCTTACCGGTCTATAATTCCCCGTTTTCTCTCTACCACCTTTTTTGAATAGTGGGGTAACATTAGCGACCCTCCAATCCATGGGTACTCTTCCAGAGTCTATAGAATTTTGGAAGATGACCAGCAATGCATCTACTATTTCTAGGGCCACTTCCTTAAGTACCCTGGGATGTAGATTATCAGGCCCTGGAGATTTATTGGCCTTCAATCCCATCAATTTCCCTAACACCATTTCCCTACAAATACTGATTTCTTTCAATTCCTCCCTCTCATTAGACCCTATGTTCCCCGACATCTCTGGGAGGTTATTTGTGTCCTCCTTTGTGAAGATAGAACCAAAGTACGTATTTAATTGGTCTGCCATTTCTTTGTTCCCCATTATTAATTCCCCTGATTCTGACTGCAAGGGACCTACGCTTGACTTCACCAATCTTTTTCTCTTCACATGACCTTGTCCACTCTCCATTCTAAACACTCCACACGCTTGAATGTTCTGATCATTTCCAGCCCCTGGGTTTTCCCATGTTTCTGATACTCCCTCCTGTTCCCTTTTGATTTCCCTTCTATCTGGTGCCCCTTTTACTTTTTCCTTCCCTCGGGTATTATTTAATTTGCCGTGTCTCGGATGGTCCCTTTGTCATGTCCTTCCCACTGGTGTTCTAGCTCACCCTAGTTCCTCTCCCCTGCCCCTCTTTACCTTTAACTTCCCAGCTGGAGTCTGTGGTTCCCTTGGTGTATCTCTGCCCGTGTTTTGATTCTCCTCTGTCTCTGGGCTCCGACGATTCTCGATGTTCTTGAGGTTTTTATTTAATTTTACAGGAGTCTTTGGAGCAGTTGCCACGAGTTTGGTCCCCTGCACCGATGAAACAAACAAATCTCACCAACAAGACATTGTCACTCGGTTGTAGCCGCCCTGACCTCAGGTGACATTTAGACCATCCATACCACCTGTGACTGAGACCGACGCCCATCAGTTTGCAGCTGGCAGGAGGCAGGGTGAAATTATGGGATGGACCTGTTAGTGACCTTTAAACCCGCAGATCGTCAGCGGGGCGGAGTTTTTCCCGCCGTCATTCGCTCCTGGATTGAAGATGGGAAAGATTCTCTCAGTGAAAGTGTGGGTGAAAGTGTGGAGATGGGACATGTTGTCCGTATTGTAAAATGACACCTATCCGCCCTCATAGTCCAGGTGCACCCCGATCTTCCGGGGCTCCACACTCGGGGTGAGGGGGGGGGTCGGTGAGAGGGAGGTGCCACAAAAATTGTCACTTCCGGTTCTCAGCCACACAATCCAGTATCCTGTCTCAGGTCTGTGGAAGTACAGTTTCTCACTTAGACACAAAATGGCTTCCTAGGCATAGAATAAGAACTCAAATGGCCGACAGCATGATTCACTGATCAGTTTCAAGGGGATGAGACAATTTAGGAATGCTACATACGTACTCCTTATCTGTGACAAACTTAACAAGGAGCCTCATTTACCAAACAAATAGCCAAGGACAGGATAAGGTAAACATCGGCCCACAGGCTCAGTTGGTACAGTGGGAGAACAGAAGGATCCCATAATAAAGGATTAATTAATCTTATCCCAAGGTATTTCTGTTCGTTATTCTAACGAAGCCTGGAATACGTTGTTCCAATAATTCGCAAGGTCTGTGCCTTTGTAATCAGGTGTGATTCAATACTATGTCATGTGGCATAGAAAGCTTGGTTTGTTTCTGTACTGTATCAATATGTTACAAATTCTGTATTACTTTGAAGAGGTCTGATGTAGCCTTTGACTACACAACCCTTCCCTTGCAAGCAAATAAAGCCTGTCTTTAACGATACTTCGTGTTTAAAGAGTCTTACTCGGGAGTCGAGACTTCGACAGGTCTCAGGTCGATTCTCCCTTTCCTCCCGGCAGACTCTCGGGTCACTCCCACAGCCCACTCAGTCTTGTTACCCACCTCCACGTAGTGTCTCCCTGATGTGAATCCCTCCGATCCCAGGACACAGGGCCAGGAATCAAACCTCTCCGGGGTGTCAGGGAGCGGCTGCCGTTTGTCTCCGAGTCTCACACTGGTCCGGTCCTCAGACAGGATGAGCCGGGGATTCGCTGTGTTCGGATCCAGAGTCAGAGAGGCTGGAGCTGGGGGAAAGTTAAAATAACACAGTCAGTGATTTAGTTTCTCGCTGTGATTTATTCAAACTCTTTCCTACTTAAAGTGACCACTCGGGCTCTGGGTTGTGTTCATGGAATCTGCTGTCACTCCAGGGTTTATGACCGGTCGATTTCGGCCTTTTCGGACCCGACTCAGCGCTGCAGCGGAAGCAGCGCCCGGAGAGAACGCTGAGGACCACAAGAAATAGTCCTCGGTTCTAATCTACAAATTCGGGGTGAGTAATGGCACCGATCGTGCCTGGCTTGCAGCAGAGCTCACATAAGACCCAGCAGGGGTGGGGAGAAGAGGCCGCCATGGGGTGAAGAGACGGGGGTGAGGTGCGGTGGGGAAGGAAGGCAGCAGGGTGGGGGAGATGGGAGACGTTGGGTAGACGGCAGAGGGGTGTAGACGGCAAGGGTGGGTGTAGACGGCAAGGGTGGGTGTAGACGGCAAGGGTGGGTGTAGACGGCGGGCGCTGGAGGCCTGTGGGGGGGGGGGGGGTGCAGACGGTGGAGGTGGGGGAGTCGGTTGGGGGAGTCGGTAGCGGGAGGAGATGGCGGGGAGACAGACCGGCAAGAGGGGAAGAGTCACAGTGGGGTGAACGAGAGAGCGCGGGTGGGGGAAGAGTTAAATCAAGGGAGGTAATAGCGGGGGGTGGCGGGGTAGGAAAGGATGTCTGGGGGTGAGGAGGAGACAGGGGGCGGAGGAGCCTTTAAAATGCATAAGGAATCGGTGAGAGAAACTCGAGGGGAGCGCAAAACGTGCGCTATCACATTGTCCGTCGATTATACGCTATCGGGCAGTGCCTATAAATGGAAAAATGGGGGAAGAATAAATAATTCAAGGGGGAAACTAGAAAAGTGGGAGCAAGAGTATAAAGAAGTTGAGGAGGAAGCTGCGGCCCACATCAGGAGTTGACCAACAGCCTGACCAGGAATACAAGCAAAACTGGAACAACCAGGCAACCCCCAAACTCAGAGACCCCAGCACCCACAGAGCAGGAATCCACCTTCTGCTGGAACCTACACCAGGCACAGTCCAGGACAGAGGATTCTTCCTGAAGCAAGCCCATCGATCCCGTGGATTAACAACTGACAATGTGATCATTTAATCCACGATCTGGGAGCCCGTTCAGTCTCTGCTCATCTGGGTTTATAAATCAGGAAAAGGAATATAAGAGATTTACCGGGGTTAATGGCGTCTATCATTTCTCTCCACGCTGTGTACTGTAAAGGGCCGATGAACTTTCCGATAGACAGGGCGCCATCTGCTACTGACAGTACTTTATATTCCTCACTACTCCTGTAAACAGTGAACAGTTGATGTTATAAATTGTCCATGAACAATTTTCTGAGTTATTTTCCCAAACTGTGCAGAGTTTCAGTAAAGAGCATGTCCTACCTCCTCTTCCGACAAGCTTCCTCCTGAAATAAATAAAACACAATCTGAGTTGACGGAGACTGAGCGTCTGTATCCGGACAGCGGAAATGACACCCAGATTGTTACAAGCTGCTGATAATCTGAATTCTCACTGCTGCCGACACACAGATAGAAAGAGGAAATAACCGCTCTATTTGATATATATCAATGACCTGGACTTGTGAATACAAGGCATAATTGACAACTTTGCAGCAGACACAAAACTTGGCAATGTAGTAAACATTGAGGAGGATCGCGGCAGACTGCAGGAGGACAGAGACAGACCGGTGAAATTTAACGCAGAGAAGTGTGACGTGCTGGATTTTGTTAGGAAGAACGAGGAGAGGAAACACAAACTGACGGACAGAATTTTAAAGGCGGTGCAGGAACAGAGAGACCCGCGGGATCACTTACACAAATTGTTTACGGTGGCAGGACAAGTTTATAAAGCTGTTAAAGGAGCAAATGGGATCATTGGCTTTATAAATCTTGGCACAGAGTAGAAAAGCAGAGGTTCTGCCAACCCTTTATAACGCACTGGTTAGGCCTCAGCTGGCGTATGGTATCCAGTTCTGGGCACCACACTTTAAGGAGGATGTCAAGCCCTTGGAGAGGGTGCAGAAGAGATTCACCAGAATGGTACCAGGAATGAGGGACTTCAATTATGTTGTGAGACTAGAGATGGTGGGATTATTCTCCTTAGAGCAGAGAAGGTTCAGGGAAGATTTAATACAGGTGCTCAAAATGATAAGAGGCTTTTATAGAGTAAATCGGGAGAACCTGTTTCCACTGAGAGCTCAGTCCTAATCAGAGGACACAGATTAACATAATTGGCAAAAAACCAGAGACGACCCGGGGAAACACTCTGTTACACAGCGAGTTGTCGTGATCTGGAATGCACGACTGCAAAGGGTGGTGGAAGCAGATTCAATAATAACTTTCAACAGGGAATTGGGTAAATACTTGAAAAGGAGAAACAATTCTGGGCTATGGGGAAAGACCAGGTGAATGAGATTAATAGGTCAACTCTTTCAAAGGGCCGACACCAACACGATGGGCCGAATGGCCTCCTTCTGTGCTGTGGGGTTCTATGATTGTAAGTAGTTGAAAAGCCTGATTTGTGTGTCAGATACTGGAACTCAACATCAGTGTCACTCACAGACACAGTGACTCTCACACCCACCGCACCAGACACACCCACCCACACACCCACTAATTTTAACTGTAACTCGATTCCAACGTGCGTTCTCGGTGAATATTAAACTTGGGTAACACAGAAATAATTACAAACGTGCTGTCAAGATCACGGCAAGCCATTTCCGACAGTGTGGGAGCCGGTTAGTTCGGTGACAACAGTAGAACTGCCCCGGAATAGACAAAACAATCGGTTTAAATCAGTTTCGCATTTTCAGAAACTGCTGCATTTATTTCAAAGTTATCATAGAATAATAAAATCATAGAATAGCACAGCACAGAAGGAGGCCATGCAGCCCATCTCGACTGTGCCGGCTCTTTGAAAGAGCGGTCCAATTTATTCCCACCCCCCAGCTTTTCCCCATAACCCTGAAAATGAGTCTCTTCAAGTACATGTCCCATTGCCTTTTGAAAGTTCCTGTGGAATCTGCTTCCTCCAGCCGGTCAGGTCGTGTGTCCCAGATCTTAACAACTCTCCGTCTGTAAACATTTCTCCTCATTTCACCTCGAGTTCTTTTACCAGTTATTTTAAATCTATGACCTCTGGTTACTGACCCAATCGCCAGAGGAAACAGTATCTTCCTTATTTGCTCCATCAATTTTGAAAACCTCAATTAGGTCTCCCCTTAACCTTCTCTGCTCTAATTTGAACAATCCCAGCTTAGAGTCATAGAGTTATACAGCACGGATAGAGGCCCTTCGGCCCATCGTGTCCGCGCCAGCCATCACGCCCTGTCTAATCTAATCCCATATTCCAGCATTTGGTCCGTAGCCTTGTATGCTATGGCATTTCAAGTGCTCATCCAAATGCGTCTTAAATGTTGTGAGGGTTCCAGCCTCCACAACCCTTCCGGGCAGTGAGTTCCAGACTCCAACCACCCTCTGGGTGAAAAAGTTCTTTCTCAAATCCCCTCTAAACCTCCCGCCCTTTACCTTGAATCTATGCCCCCTAGTTATTGACCCTTCTACTAAGGGAAAAAGCTCCTTAGTATCCATCCTATCTATGCCCCTCATAATTTTGTACACCTCAATCATGTCCCCCCTCAGCCTCCTCTGCTCCAAGGAAAACAAACCCAATCTGCCCAGTCTCTCTTCATAGCTGAAGCGTTCCAGCCCTGGTAGCATCCTGGTGAATCTCCTCTGCACCCTCTCCAAAGCTATCACATCCTTCCTGTAGTGTGGCGACCAGAACTGCACACAGTATTCCAGCTGTGGCCTAACCAGTGTTTTATACAGCTCCATCATAACCTCCTTGCTCTTATATTCTATGCCTCGGCTAATGAAGGCAAGTATCCCATATGCCTTTTTTACCACCTTATCCACCTGTTCCGCCGCCTTCAGGGATCTGTGTACTTGCACACCCAGATCCCTCTGACCCTCTGTCTTGCCTAGGGTCTTACCATTCATTGTGTATTCCCTTGCCTTGTTAGTCCCCCCAAAGTGCATCACCTCGCACTTTTCCGGGTTAAATTCCATTTGCCACTGTTCCACCCATCTGACCAACCCATCGATATCGTCCTGCAGACTGAGACTACCCTCCTCGCTATTTACCACCCTACCAATTTTTGTATCATCCGCGAACTTACTGATCATACCTTTTACATTCATATCCAAGTCATTAATGTAGACCACAAACAGCAAGGGACCCAGCACCGATCCCTGTGGTACCCCACTGGCCACAGGCTTCCAGTCACAAAAACAACCTTCGACCATCACCCTCTGCCTTCTGCCACTAAGCCAGTTTTGTATCCAACGTGCCAAGGCACCCTGGATTCCATGGGCTCTTACCTTCTTGACCAGTCTCCTGTGCGGGACTTTATCGAAGGCCTTACTGAAATCCATGTATACCACATCCACTGCGTTACCCTCATCCACACACCTAGTCACCCCCTCAAAAAATTCAATCAAATTAGTCAGACATGATCTTCCCTTGACAAAGCCATGTTGACTATCCCTGATTAATCCTTGCCTCTCCAAGTGGAGACTGATTTTGTCCCTCAGAATTTTCTCCAATCTCTCCACATAACTGAAGTATCTCATCCCTGGTATCGTCCTGGTGAACCTCCTTTGTACCATCTTCAAGGCCTTGACATCTTTCCTAAAGTGTGGTGCCCAGAAGTGAACACAATCCTCCAGCTGAGGCCTAACCAGTGATTTCTAAAAGTTTAGCATGGCTTCCTTCTTTTTGAATTCAATGCCCCCATTTACAAAGCCAAGTGTCCCATATGCTTTCTTAACCATCTTCTCAACTTAGCATCCCCACCTCCAATTATGTGTTCGTCGGTTATTTTGTGACTGTGTGAAGGTTCACTGAACTGACCCGCAATATAATCCTCACCATCAGAAATGTCAGCCCGTCTTTTTCCTCCATCTGTTTCTGCAACTTTGAGAGTTTCTCCTGAATAGAATTTAAATTATCATGAATTTCTCGAAGGTTTTTCTCCATTGTTTCTAGAATCTCCCCCTCTTGTTCCCTGAGATCTCTCATCAAATGCTGCTCTTTCTCACTGAGAATCTGGTGCATTTTAGCAAACTCGGATGTGATGCGGGTCTGCAGACTGCTCGACTGTTCCTACCAAATGAAATGTGAAACATAATTAATGTACCGCGATAAAAGGAACAAAACTAACCGAGATCCCAGAACATCAGCGCAGGGAGACCTTACCCTAACTGCGGAAATCTGCTGTTTCTGTTTTAATTCCATTTCCAGAACCGCCGATTTCTTCTCTGTGAGAGAATCTAAGGAAGATTTCAGCTGACCCTGGGATTGGGAGAGAAAAATCACAGAATAAAAGTGTTAGACCATGAAAATGTGACAAAATAATCAGGTGATCAAATCTGTTCCCTTTCAGAAGGTTGTGGGTTCAGCCCAGAAATCTAGGCTGACAATCCAGTGCAGTGCTGAGGGAGCGCTGCACTGTCCGAGGCCCCGCCTGCTCTCTCAGGTTGATGTAAAAGATCCCAAGGCACTATTTCGAAGAAGAGCAGGGGGGAGTTATCCCCAGTGTCCTGGCCAATATTTATCCCTCAGTCAACGTCACAAAAACAGATTATCTGGTTATTATCACGTTGCTGTTTATGGGAGCTTGCTGTGCGCAAATTGGCTGCCGTGTTTCCCACATTACAACAGTGACTGATCTTCAAATAGTACTTCATTGGCTGTAAAGCACTTTGAAACGTTCGTTGGCCGTGAAAGGCGCGATATAAATGCAAATCTTTCTTTCTTCATGCTTTCTTACCTTGTAGATTCCAACAGCTTGTTTAATGGGCATGGGCCGGTGCTCTGTGTGTTCCCGCGCATCTATACAAATCACACAGATCAGTTTCATGTCAGTTTCACAAAACAGCTTCAGTTCTTCTTCACAGTGAAGTTTACTTTCCTTCTCTTTCGGATTCAGCTTTAATTTTCGAGCTTTCTCGGCCAGACTCGCTAAGGCCGGATTTACCCTGAGGTTTCTTCCCGGAAACTCCTCTCGACATTCCGGGCAGGAGTTCCTCCGCTTCTTCGCCCAGCACCGTGTGATACAGGAGCGGCAGAAGTTGTGGCCACACTCCAGTATTACCGGGTCGGTGAAGAAATCCAGACAGACCTGACACTTTAAATCCTGGGTCCAACCCTCCGCCTGCTGTCTGCAGGCCATGGTCACTTTCAGTGCTGGGTCCAACCCTCCGCCTGCTGTCTGCAGGCCATGGTCACTTTCAGTGCTGGGTCCAACCCTCCGCCTGCTGTCTGCAGGCCATGGTCACTTTCAGTGCTGGGTCCAACCCTCCGCCTGCTGTCTGCAGGCCATGGTCACTTTCAGTGCTGGGTCCAACCCTCCGCCTGCTGTCTGCAGGCCATGGTCACTTTCAGTGCTGGGTCCAACCCTCCGCCTGCTGTCTGCAGGCCATGGTCACTTTCAGCACTTCCTGGTTTCACCTTTCTGTGGGCGGAGCCTCCCCGGTTCCCAGGCACCGCTCACTCCTCCATCCCTCCAGCTGCTATTCTGCAGGAAATCAAATCGCAGCAACAAAGGGAAGAAGCAGTCTCTGACATTTTAGGGTGCACCCAGCATCAGACTGGGACAAATGGGCATTTTACTAAGGCTGGGAATCTGGAGAGGGGAAAAGGAGGAGTAACAGAGAAACATAGATTAGGAGCAGGAGTCGGCCATTGGGGAGATTGCTGGACTACAACTCCCAGCAGGCACTGCCGGCCATTGGGGAGATTGCTGGACTACAACTCCCAGCAGGCACTGCCGGCCATTGGGGAGATTGCTGGACTACAACTCCCAGCAGGCACTGCCGGCCATTGGGGAGATTGCTGGAGCTACAACTCCCAGCAGGCACTGCCGGCCATTGGGGAGATTGCTGGACTACAACTCCCAGCAGGCACTGCGGCCATTGGGGAGATTGCTGGACTACAACTCCCAGCAGGCACTGCCGGCCATTGGGGAGATTGCTGGACTACAACTCCCAGCAGGCACTGCCGGCCATTGGGAGATTGCTGGACTACAACTCCCAGCAGGCACTGCCGGCCATTGGGGAAGATTGCTGGACTACAACTCCCAGCAGGCACTGCCGGCCATTGGGGAGATTGCTGGACTACAACTCCCAGCAGGCACTGCCGGCCATTGGGGAAGATTGCTGGACTACAACTCCCAGCAGGCACTGCCGGCCATTGGGGAGATTGCTGGACTACAACTCCCAGCAGGCACTGCCGGCCATTGGGGAGATTGCTGGACTACAACTCCCAGCAGGCACTGCCGGCCATTGGGGAGATTGCTGGACTACAACTCCCAGCAGGCACTGCCGGCCATTGGGGAAGATTGCTGGACTACAACTCCCAGCAGGCACTGCCGGCCATTGGGGAGATTGCTGGACTACAACTCCCAGCAGGCACTGCCGGCCATTGGGGAGATTGCTGGACTACAACTCCCAGCAGGCACTGCCGGCCATTGGGGAGATTGCTGGACTACAACTCCCAGCAGGCACTGCCGGCCATTGGGGAGATTGCTGGACTACAACTCCCAGCAGGCACTGCCGGCCATTGGGGAGATTGCTGGACTACAACTCCCAGCAGGCACTGCCGGCCATTGGGGAGATTGCTGGACTACAACTCCCAGCAGGCACTGCCGGCCATTGGGGAGATTGCTGGACTACAACTCCCAGCAGGCACTGCCGGCCATTGGGGAGATTGCTGGACTACAACTCCCAGCAGGCACTGCCGGCCATTGGGGAGATTGCTGGACTACAACTCCCAGCAGGCACTGCCGGCCATTGGGGAGATTGCTGGACTACAACTCCCAGCAGGCACTGCCGGCCATTGGGGAGATTGCTGGACTACAACTCGCCAGCAGGCACTGCCGGCCATTGGGGAGATTGCTGGACTACAACTCCCAGCAGGCACTGCCGGCCATTGGGGAGATTGCTGGACTACAACTCCCAGCAGGCACTGCCGGCCATTGGGGAGATTGCTGGACTACAACTCCCAGCAGGCACTGCCGGCCATTGGGGAGATTGCTGGACTACAACTCCCAGCAGGCACTGCCGGCCATTGGGGCGATTGCTGGACTACAACTCCCAGCAGGCACTGCCGGCCATTGGGGAGATTGCTGGACTACAACTCCCAGCAGGCACTGCCGGCCATTGGGGAGATTGCTGGACTACAACTCCCAGCAGGCACTGCCGGCCATTGGGGAGATTGCTGGACTACAACTCACAGCAGGCACTGCCGGCCATTGGGGAGATTGCTGGACTACAACTCCAGCAGGCACTGCCGGCCATTGGGAAGATTGCTGGACTACAACTCCCCAGCAGGCACTGCCGGCCATTGGGGAGATTGCTGGACTACAAACTCCCAGCAGGCACTGCCGGCCATTGGGGAGATTGCTGGACTACAACTCCCAGCAGGCACTGCCGGCCATTGGGGAAGATTGCTGGACTACAACTCCCAGCAGGCACTGCCGGCCATTGGGGAGATTGCTGGACTACAACTCCCAGCAGGCACTGCCAGCCCGGCGCCTGCGCACATGCCGCCTCCCCAGCCCCGCCCCCCGTTTCCCGGACAGTTTCGGGCCTGGGCTTCGGAGAGAACAGGCCAACCTGAGTAAATATTGCCCCCACCCTGAGCGACTGTCCACAGGCACCTCACAGCAGGAGACACCTCGCCCGCTCACAGCGACAAACATTGACGCCCTTAAAATATAAATATTTAAACCCAACCGGCCAGTTCCCAGCGCGAGGCTCATTCAAATCATCGCCGCAAACCCCGCCTCCCGGCGGCGCTGATTGGCCAGTGGCGGCCCGGTGAGGAGTCCCGGGGAAGCGGATAGATTGTCCGGAGCGCCTGTCACTCAGAGCGAGGGGGCGGTCTCCGTGGAGGAAGCGGATTGGCCGGAGCGCCTGTCACTCAGAGTGAGGTTGCGGGTTTCCGGGGTGGGACTCTCCCTGGGGATGCGGATTGGCCGGGCGCCTGTCACTCAGAGTGAAGGGGCGGGTTCCCGGGGTGGGGCACGCTCGGGGGAAGTGGATTGGTCGGAGGAGGACTGGGGTAAGGAGGAGAGGGGGACTGGGGTAAGAAGGAGGAGGAGGGGACTGGGGTAAGGAGGAGAGGAGGAGGAGGAGAGAGAGGGTGGACTGGGTAAGGAGGAGAGGAGAGGGGGAGGGTGGGACTGGAGGTAAGGAGGAGGAGGAGAGGGGGGT
This sequence comes from Somniosus microcephalus, assembly GCF_052327205.1. NCBI lineage: Eukaryota > Metazoa > Chordata > Chondrichthyes > Squaliformes > Somniosidae > Somniosus > Somniosus microcephalus. The sequence continues at coordinate 160,853,902 of NW_028225179.1, forward strand.
GGTGGGACTGGGTAAGGAGGAGGAGGAGAGGGGGGGGTGGGACTGGGGTAAGGAGGAGGAGGGGGGGGGACTGAGGTAAGGAGGAGGAGGAGGGGGAGGGGGGGGGACTTGGGGTAAGGAGGAGGAGGAGGGGGAGGGGGGGGGGACTGGGGTAAGGAGGAGGAGGGAGGGAGGGGGGGGGACTGGGGTAAGGAGGAGGAGGGAGGAGGGGGGGGGACTGGGGTAAGGAGGAGGAGGGAGGGGGGGGACTGGGGTAAGGAGGAGGAGGGAGGGGGGGGACTGGGGTAAGGAGGAGGAGGGAGGGGGGGACTGGGGTAAGGAGGAGGAGGGAGGGGTGGGACTGGGGTAAGGAGGAGGAGGAGAGGGGGGGGGGGTGGGACTGGGGTAAGGAGGAGGAGGGGGAGGGGGGGACTGGGGTAAGGAGGAGGAGGAGGGGGAGGGGGGGGACTGGGGTAAGGAGGAGGAGGGGGAGGGGGGGGACTGGGGTAAGGAGGAGGAGGGGGAGGGGGGGGACTGGGGTAAGGAGGAGGAGGAGGAGGGGGAGGGGGGGGACTGGGGTAAGGAGGAGGAGGAGGGAGGGGGGGGGGACTGGGGTAAGGAGGAGGAGGGAGGGAGGGGGGGACTGGGGTAAGGAGGAGGAGGGAGGAGGGGGGGGGGACTGGGGTAAGGAGGAGGAGGGAGGGGGGGGGACTGGGGTAAGGAGGAGGAGGGAGGGGGGGGGACTGGGGTAAGGAGGAGGAGGGAGGGGGGGACTGGGGTAAGGAGGAGGAGGAGGGAGGGGGGGGGGACTGGGGTAAGGAGGAGGAGGAGGGAGGACTGGGGTAAGGAGGAGGAGGGGGGGGGACTGGGGTAAGGAGGAGGAGGGAGGGGGGGGACTGGGGTAAGGAGGAGGAGGGAGGGGGGGGGACTGGGGTAAGGAGGAGGAGGGAGGGGGGGGACTGGGGTAAGGAGGAGGGGAGGGGGACTGGGGTAAGGAGGAGGGGGGGGGACTGGGGTAAGGAGGAGGGGGGGGACTGGGGTAAGGAGGAGGGGGGGACTGGGGTAAGGAGGAGGAGGGGGGGGACTGGGGTAAGGAGGAGGGGGGGGGACTGGGGTAAGGAGGAGGGGGGGGGACTGGGGTAAGGAGGATGGGGGGGGACTGGGGTAAGGAGGAGGGGGGGACTGGGGTAAGGAGGAGGGGGGGGACTGGGGTAAGGAGGAGGGGGGGGGACTGGGGTAAGGAGGAGGGGGGGGGACTGGGGTAAGGAGGAGGGGGGGGACTGGGGTAAGGAGGAGGAGGGGGGGGACTGGGGTAAGGAGGAGGGGGGGGACTGGGGTAAGGAGGAGGGGGGGGGACTGGGGTAAGGAGGAGGGGGGGGACTGGGGTAAGGAGGAGGGGGGGACTGGGGTAAGGAGGGGGGGGGACTGGGGTAAGGAGGGGGGGGACTGGGGTAAGGAGGGGGGGGACTGGGGTAAGGAGGGGGGGGGACTGGGGTAAGGAGGGGGGGAGGGACTGGGGTAAGGAGGAGGGGGGGGGACTGGGGTAAGGAGGAGGGGGGGGGACTGGGGTAAGGAGGAGGGGGGGGACTGGGGTAAGGAGGGGGGGGACTGGGGTAAGGAGGAGGGGGGGGACTGGGGTAAGGAGGAGGGGGGGGACTGGGGTAAGGAGGAGGGGGGGGACTGGGGTAAGTAGGAGGGGGGGACTGGGGTAAGGAGGAGGGGGGGGGACTGGGGTAAGGAGGAGGAGGGGGGGACTGGGGTAAGGAGGAGGAGGGGGGGACTGGGGTAAGGAGGAGGGGGGGGACTGGGGTAAGGAGGAGGAGGGGGGGACTGGGGTAAGGAGGAGGGGGGACTGGGGTAAGGAGGGGGGGACTGGGGTAAGGAGGGGGGGGACTGGGGTAAGGAGGAGGAGGGGGGGGACTGGGGTAAGGAGGAGGGGGGGGGGACTGGGGTAAGGAGGAGGGGGGGGACTGGGGTAAGGAGGAGGGGGGGGGGACTGGGGTAAGGAGGAGGGGGGGGACTGGGGTAAGTAGGAGGGGGTGGACTGGGGTAAGGAGGAGGGGGGGGGACTGGGGTAAGGAGGAGGAGGGGGGGACTGGGGTAAGGAGGAGGGGGGGGGACTGGGGTAAGGAGGAGGAGGGGGGGGACTGGTGTAAGGAGGAGGGGGGGGACTGGGGTAAGGAGGAGGGGGGGACTGGGGTAAGGAGGAGGAGGGGGGGGACTGGTGTAAGGAGGAGGGGGGGGACTGGGGTAAGGAGGAGGGGGGGACTGGGGTAAGGAGGAGGGGGGGACTGGGGTAAGGAGGGGGGGGACTGGGGTAAGGAGGGGGGGGACTGGGGTAAGGAGGAGAAGGGGGGGGACTGGGGTAAGGAGGAGGGGGGGACTGGGGTGAGGGGGGGGACTGGGGTAAGGAGGAGGGGGGGGACTGGGGTAAGGAGGAGGGGGGGACTGGGGTAAGGAGGAGGGGGGGGACTGGGGTAAGGAGGAGGGGGGGACTGGGGTAAGGAGGAGGGGGGGTGACTGGGGTAAGGAGGAGGGGGGGGACTGGGGTAAGGAGGAGGGGGGGACTGGGGTAAGGAGGAGGGGGGGACTGGGGTAAGGAGGGGGGGAACTGGGGTAAGGAGGAGGGGGGGGGACTGGGGTAAGGAGGGGGGGGGACTGGGGTAAGGAGGGGGGGGACTGGGGTAAGGAGGGGGGGGACTGGGGTAAGGAGGAGGGGGGGGGACTGGGGTAAGGAGGAGGGGGGGGGACTGGGGTAAGGAGGAGGGGGGGGGACTGGGGTAAGGAGGAGGGGGGGTAAGGAGGAGGGGGGGACTGGGGTAAGGAGGAGGGGGGGACTGGGGTAAGGAGGAGGGGGGGACTGGGGTAAGGAGGAGGGGGGGACTGGGGTAAGGAGGAGGGGGGGTACTGTGGTAAGGAGGAGGGGGGGGACTGGGGTGAGGAGGGGGGGGACTGGGGTAAGGAGGAGGGGGGGACTGGGGTAAGGAGGAGGGGGTGACTGGGGTAAGGAGGAGGGGGGACTGGGGTAAGGAGGAGGGGGGACTGGGGTAAGGAGGAGGGGGGGACTGGGGTAAGGAGGGGGGGACTGGGGTTAGGAGGGGGGTACTGGGGTTAGGAGGGGTGGACTGGGGTAAGGAGGAGGGGGGGACTGGGGTAAGGAGGAGGGGGGGGACTGGGGTAAGGAGGAGGGGGGGGACTGGGGTAAGGAGGAGGGGGGGGACTGGGGTAAGGAGGAGGAGGGGGGGACTGGGGTAAGGAGGAGGGGGGGACTGGGGTAAGGAGGGGGGGGGACTGGGGTAAGGAGGGGGGGGACTGGGGTAAGGAGGAGGAGGCGGGGGACTGGGGTAAGGAGGAGGGGGGGGACTGGGGTGAGGGGGGGGGACTGGGGTAAGGAGGAGGGGGGGACTGGGGTAAGGAGGAGGGGGGGGACTGGGGTAAGGAGGAGGGGGGGGTAAGGAGGAGGGGGGGGACTGGGGTAAGGAGGAGGGGGGGGACTGGGGTAAGGAGGAGGGGGGGGACTGGGGTAAGGAGGAGGGGGGGACTGGGGTAAGGAGGAGGGGGGGGACTGGGGTAAGGAGGAGGGGGGGGACTGGGGTAAGGAGGAGGGGGGACTGGGGTAAGGAGGGGGGACTGGGGTAAGGAGGAGGGGGGGGACTGGGGTAAGGAGGGGGGGACTGGGGTAAGGTGGGGGGGGACTGGGGTAAGGAGGGGGGGGACTGGGGTAAGGAGGAGGGGGGGGGACTGGGGTAAGGAGGAGGGGGGGGGACTGGGGTAAGGAGGAGGGGGGGGTAAGGAGGAGGGGGGGACTGGGGTAAGGAGGAGGGGGGGACTGGGGTAAGGAGGAGGGGGGGACTGGGGTAAGGAGGAGGGGGGGACTGGGGTAAGGAGGAGGGGGGGTACTGTGGTAAGGAGGAGGGGGGGGACTGGGGTAAGGAGGAGGGGGGGGACTGGGGTAAGGAGGAGGGGGGGACTGGGGTAAGGAGGAGGGGGGACTGGGGTAAGGAGGAGGGGGGACTGGGGTAAGGAGGGGGGGACTGGGGTTAGGAGGGGTGGACTGGGGTAAGGAGGAGGGGGGGACTGGGGTAAGGAGGAGGGGGGACTGGGGTAAGGAGGAGGGGGGACTGGGGTAAGGAGGAGGGGGGACTGGGGTAAGGAGGAGGGGGGACTGGGGTAAGGAGGAGGGGGGACTGGGGTAAGGAGGAGGGGGGGACTGGGGTAAGGAGGAGGGGGGACTGGGGTAAGGAGGAGGGGGGGTACTGGGGTAAGGAGGAGGGGGGACTGGGGTAAGGAGGAGGGGGGACTGGGGTAAGGAGGAGGGGGGTATTGGGGTAAGGAGGAGGGGGGACTGGGGTAAGGAGGAGGGGGGGACTGGGGTAAGGAGGAGGGGGGACTGGGGTAAGGAGGAGGGGGGTACTGTGGTAAGGAGGAGGGGGGGGGACTGGGGTGAGGAGGAGGGGGGACTGGGGTAAGGAGGAGGGGGGGACTGGGGTAAGGAGGGGGGGACTGGGGTTAGGAAGGGGGGTACTGGGGTTAGGAGGGGTGGACTGGGGTAAGGAGGAGGGGGGGACTGGGGTAAGGAGGAGGGGGGACTGGGGTAAGGAGGAGGGGGGACTGGGGTAAGGAGGAGGGGGGACTGGGGTAAGGAGGAGGGGGGGACTGGGGTAAGGAGGAGGGGGGACTGGGGTAAGGAGGAGGGGGGGTACTGGGGTAAGGAGGAGGGGGGTCTGGGGTAAGGAGGAGGGGGGACTGGGGTAAGGAGGAGGGGGGACTGTGGTAAGGAGGAGGGGGGTATTGGGGTAAGGAGGAGGGGGGACTGGGGTAAGGAGGAGGGGGGGACTGGGGTAAGGAGGAGGGGGGACTGGGGTAAGGAGGAGGGGGGTATTGGGGTAAGGAGGAGGGGGGACTGGGGTAAGGAGGAGGGGGGGACTGGGGTAAGGAGGAGGGGGGGACTGGGGTAAGGAGGAGGGGGGTACTGTGGTAAGGAGGAGGGGGGGACTGGGGTGAGGAGGAGGGGGGACTGGGGTAAGGAGGAGGGGGGGACTGGGGTAAGGAGGGGGGGACTGGGGTTAGGAAGGGGGGTACTGGGGTTAGGAGGGGTGGACTGGGGTAAGGAGGAGGGGGGGACTGGGGTAAGGAGGAGGGGGGACTGGGGTAAGGAGGAGGGGGGACTGGGGTAAGGAGGAGGGGGGACTGGGGTAAGGAGGAGGGGGGGACTGGGGTAAGGAGGAGGGGGGACTGGGGTAAGGAGGAGGGGGGGTACTGCGGTAAGGAGGAGGGGGGACTGGGGTAAGGAGGAGGGGGGACTGTGGTAAGGAGGAGGGGGGTATTGGGGTAAGGAGGAGGGGGGACTGGGGTAAGGAGGAGGGGGGGACTGGGGTAAGGAGGAGGGGGGGACTGTGGTAAGGAGGAGGGGGGTACTGTGGTAAGGAGGAGGGGGGGGACTGGGGTGAGGAGGGGGGGGACTGGGGTAAGGAGGATAGGGCGGACTGTGGTAAGGAGGAGGGGGGGACTGGGGTAAGGAGGAGGGGGGACTGGGGTAAGGAGGAGGGGGGACTGGGGTAAGGAGGAGGGGGGGACTGGGGTAAGGAGGGGGGACTGGGGTTAGGAGGGGGGGTACTGGGGTTAGGAGGGGTGGACTGCGGTAAGGAGGAGGGGGGGACTGGGGTAAGGAGGAGGGGGGGACTGGGGTAAGGAGGAGGGGGGACTGGGGTAAGGAGGAGGGGGGGACTGGGGTAAGGAGGAGGGGGGGTACTGGGGTAAGGAGGAGGGGGGGACTGGGGTAAGGAGGAGGGGGGACTGGGGTGAGGAGGAGGGGGGGACTGGGGTAAGGAGGAGGGGGGGACTGGGGTAAGGAGGAGGGGGGGACTGGGGTAAGGAGGAGGGGGGTTACTGTGGTAAGGAGGAGGGGGGGGTACTGGGGTGAGGAGGGGGGGGACTGGGGTAAGGAGGAGGGGGGGGACTGGGGTAAGGAGGAGGGGGGGACTGGGGTAAGGAGGAGGGGGCACTGGGGTAAGGAGGAGGGGGGACTGGGGTAAGGAGGAGGGGGGACTGGGGTAAGGAGGAGGGGGGACTGGGGTAAGGAGGAGGGGGGACTGGGGTAAGGAGGAGGGGGGACTGGGGTAAGGAGGAGGGGGGACTGGGGTAAGGAGGAGGGGGGACTGGGGTAAGGAGGAGGGGGGACTGGGGTAAGGAGGAGGGGGGACTGGGGTAAGGAGGAGGGGGGACTGGGGTAAGGAGGGGGGGACTGGGGTTAGGAGGGGGGACTGGGGTAAGGAGGAGGGGGGGACTGGGGTAAGGAGGAGGGGGGGACTGGGGTAAGGAGGAGGGCGGGTCTGGGGTAAGGAGGAGGAGGGGGCACTGGCGTAAGGAGGAGGGGGGACTGGGGTAAGGAGGAGGAGGGGGGACTGGGGTAAGGAGGAGGGGGGACTGGAGTAAGGAGGAGGGGGGACTGGGGTAAGGAGGAGGAGGGATGGGTAAGGAGGGGGGACTGAGGTAAGGAGGAGGGACAGGGGTAAGGAGGAGGGACAGGGGTAAGGAGGAGGGACTGGGGTAAGGAGGAGGGGGACTGGGGTAAGGAGGGGGACTGAGGTAAGGAGGAGGGACTGGGGTAAGGAGGAGGGTGGACTAGGGTAAGGAGGAGGGGGACTGAGGTAAGGAGGAGGGACTGGGGTAAGGAGGAGGGGGGACTAGGGTAAGGAGGAGGGTGGACTAGGGTAAGGAGGAGGGTGGACGAGGGTGAGGAGGAGGGAGACTGGGGTAAGGAGGAGGGGGACTGGGGTAAGGAGGGGGACTGAGGTAAGGAGGAGATGGGCTGGGGTAAGGAGGAGGTGTGACTGGGGTAAGGAGGGGTGACTGGGGTAAGGAGGGGTGACTGGGGTAAGGAGGGGGGACTGGGGTAAGGAGGGGTACTGGGGTAAGGAGGAGATGGGACTGGCGTAAGGAGGGGTACTGGGGTAAGGAGGAGATGGGACTGAGGTAAGGAGGGGGGACTGGGGTAAGGAGGAGGGGGGACTGGGGTAAGGAGGAGGGGGGACTGGGGTAAGGAGGAGGGGGGACTGGGGTAAGGAGGAGTGGGGACTGGGGTAAGGAGGAGGGGGGACTGGGGTAAGGAGGAGGGGGAACTGGGGTAAGGAGGAGTGGGGACTGGGGTAAGGAGAAGGGGGGACTGGGGTAAGGAGAAGGGGGGACTGGGGTAAGGAGAAGGGGGGATGGGTAAGGAGGAGGGGAGACGGGGTAAGGAGGAGGGGGACTGGTGAGGAGGGAGGACTGGGGTAAGGAGGAGGGGGCTGGGGTAAGGAGCAGAGGAGGGGACTGGGGTAAGGAGGAGGGGGAACTGGGGTAAGGAGGAGCGGGGACTGGGGTGACGGGGGACTGGGTTTAGGAGGAGGGGGACTGGGGTAAGGAGGAGGAGGGACTGGGGTAAGGAGGAGGAGGGACTGGGGTAAGGAGGAGGGGGGACGGGTAAGGAGGAGGAGGGGCTGGGGTAAGGAGGAGGAGGGACTGGGGTAAGGAGGAGGAGGGACTGGGGTAAGGAGGAGGGGGGACTGGGGTAAGGAGGGTGACTGGGGTAAGGAGGGTGACTGGGGTAAGGAGGGTGACGGGTAAGGAGGGTGACTGGGGTAAGGAGGGTGACTGGGGTAAGGAGGGGGGACTGGGGTAAGGAGGAGATGGGACTGGGGTAAGGAGGAGCGGGGACTGGGGTAAGGAGGAGCGGGGACTGGGGTAAGGAGGAGGGGGTACTGGGGTAAGGAGAAGGGGGGACTGGGGTAAGGAGGAGGGGGGACTGGGTTAAGGAGGAGGGGACTGGGGTAAGGAGCAGAGGAGGGGACTGGGGTAAGGAGCAGAGGAGGGGACTGGGGTAAGGAGGAGGGGGAACTGGGGTAAGGAGGAGGGGGAGCTGGGGTAAGGAGGAGCGGGGACTGGGGTAAGGAGGAGGGGGGACTGGGGTAAGGAGGAGGGGGGACTGGGGTAAGGAGGAGGGGTGACTCGGGTAAGGAGGAGGGGTGACTGGGGTAAGGAGGAGGGGTGTCTGGGGTAAGGAGGAGGGGGGACTGGGGTAAGGAGGAGGGGTGACTCGGGTAAGGAGGAGGGGTGACTGGGGTAAGGAGGAGGGGTGTCTGGGGTAAGGAGGAGGGGGGACTGGTGTAACGAGGAGGGAGGACGGGGTAAGGAGGAGGGGGGACTGGGGTAAGGAGGAGGGGGGACTGGGGTAAGGAGGAGGGGGGACTGGGGTTAGGAGGAGGGGGGACTGGGGTAACGAGGAGGGAGGACGGGGTAAGGAGGAGGGGGGACTGGGGTAAGGAGGAGGGGGGACTGGGGTAAGGAGGAGGGGGGACTGGGGTAAGGAGGAGGGGGGACTGGGGTAAGGAGGAGGGGGGACTGGGGTGAGGAGGGGTGTGTGGTAAACCACGTTGTTGTTGTTGTTACACACTGCTGCACCAAACACTGAACTGCAGGAGCTGCTGCACCAAACACTGAACAGCAGGAGCTGCTGCACCAAACGCTGAACAGCAGGCTGCTGCACCAAACGCTGAACAGCAGGAGCTGCTGCACCAAACGCTGAACAGCAGGAGCTGCTGCACCAAACGCTGAACAGCAGGAGCTGCTGCACCAAACACTGAACAGAGGAGCTGCACCAAACACTGAACAGCAGGAGCTGCACCAAACGCTGAACAGCAGGAGCTGCTGCACCAAACGCTGAACAGCAGGAGCTGCTGCACCAAATGCTGAACAGGCTGCTGCACCAAACACTGAACAGCAGGCTGCTGCACCAAACGCTGAACAGCAGGAGCTGCTGCACCAAACGCTGAACAGCAGGAGCTGCTGCACCAAACGCTGAACAGCAGGAGCTGCTGCACCAAACACTGAACAGCAGGAGCTGCTGCACCAAAAGCTGAACAGCAGGCTGCTGCACCAAACACTGAACATCAGGAGCTGCTGCACCAAACACTGAACAACAGGAGCTGCTGCACCAAACACTGAACAGCAGGAGCTGCACCAAACACTGAACAGCAGGAGCTGCTGCACCAAACACTGAACAGCAGGAGCTGCTGCACCAAGCAGTGAACAGCAGGAGCTGCTGCACCAAACACTGAACAGCAGGAGCTGCACCAAACACTGAACAGCAGGAGCTGCACCAAACACTGAACAGCAGGAGCTGCACCAAACGCTGAACAACAGGAGCTGCTGCACCAAACACTGAACAGCAGGAGCTGCTGCACCAAACACTGAACAGCAGGAGCTGCTGCACCAAACACTGAACAGCAGGAGCTGCACCAAACGCTGAACAGCAGGAGCTGCTGCACCAAACACTGAACAGCAGGAGCTGCTGCACCAAATGCTGAACAGCAGGAGCTGCACCAAACACTGAACAGCAGGAGCTGCTGCACCAAACACTGAACAGCAGGAGCTGCTGCACCAAATGCTGAACAGCAGGAGCTGCACCAAACACTGAACAGCAGGAGCTGCACCAAACGCTGAACAGCAGGAGCTGCTGCACCAAACGCTGAACAGCAGGAGCTGCTGCACCAAACGCTGAACAGCAGGAGCTGCACCAAACACTGAACAGCAGGAGCTGCACCAAACACTGAACAGCAGGAGCTGCACCAAACGCTGAACAGCAGGAGCTGCTGCACCAAACGCTGAACAGCAGGAGCTGCTGCACCAAACGCTGAACAGCAGGAGCTGCTGCACCAAATGCTGAACAGGAGCTGCTGCACCAAACGCTGAGCAGCAGGAGCTGCACCAAACACTGAGCAGCAGGAGCTGCACCAAACACTGAACAGCAGGAGCTGCTGCGAGCCCTCAGACCAACATGCCTGGACCTAGACCCGCAAGAAGCGGGTTCGGCTACCAAATTCGCGCATTGGCTGCGTTGCTTCGAGGCCTACCTGCAAGCCTCAACTGTGACCCTGGACGAAAACAAGTTGGAAATCCTGGCCTCAAAGGTGAGCCACCAAGTTAATACAATAATCCAGGACGCGACGACCTACGCGGCGGCTATCGATCTGCTAAAAGGGTAATACGCAAGCCCGGTAAATACGGTCTATGCCCGGCACCTCTTAAGATCCCGCAGACAGCAGCCCGGGGAATCGGTGGAGGCCTTCCTACGGGCACTACGGATACTCGGCCGAGACTGCGATTGCAAAGAAGCATCAGCCGCAGCACACACGGAGGGACTGATCCGAGATGCTTTCGTTGTGGGTCTAAGGTCCGACTACTCCTGGCAGAGACTGTTGGAAAAGGGAGAAATGGACCTGAGAAAGGCGGTGTCCTTCGCGCTCTCGCTCGACGCGGCCCACAGGAATATGGACGCCTTCTCCCCTAACCGCTCCGCAACGTGGACGCCACAACCTTGGGTCATGGGACCGCCACCTTCAACTGCTGCTGCGATGTCCAAGGCACAGAAATGTTATTTTTGTGGCCAGGCAAAACACCCCAGAGCACGCTGCCCGGCGAGAAACGCTACCTGCTCCGGCTGCGGAAAGAAAGGACACTATGTCAGCGCCTGCAAAGGTAAAACCGCTAACGCCAGCAGCGCCGCGTGCGAACCGTGGGGGCAGCCATCTTGTCCGCCATCTCGGGCTCCCCCAGCCACGTGGGGATCGGGACCATGGGCGCCGCCATTTTGTCCGCCATCTCGGACGTCTCCAACTTCAACCACGGGGGGCCCGGACTCAACCACCGCCTCATCTGACGACCACATCGACTCGCTCGACCATACGCTGGCCTCCGTGATGCTGGACCAATCTCTCCCTCATCAACTGTCCAGGTCCATGATGGACATTAAGGTAAACGGCCGCGCCACTACCTGCCTTTTTGACAGCGGGAGCACGGAAAGCTTTATCCACCACGACACGGTGCGCAGTTACTCTCTCCCGGTCCTGCCGACGCGACATCGGATCTCTTTGGCTTCCAAAGCCCAGTCAGCGGACGTCGGTGGCTACTGTGCAGTGACCCTTTCAGTAAGGGGCACAGAATACAAAAATTTTAAACTCCTGGTCCTGCCCCACCTTTGCGCTGCCGTTCTACTGGGGTTGGATTTTCAGTGCAACCTTAAGAGTGTCACATTAGCGTACGACGGACCCCTCCCCCCACTCACAGTCTGCAGCCAGCAGCTTTTAAATCGCCCGCCGCGCACCATTTGCAGCCTCTCCACCCTTAAAGTCCCCCCCCCTCCTTGTTCGCTAACCTCACCCGCGACTGTAAGCCCATCGCTACCAAAAGCAGGCGTTACAGTGCCGGGGATAGGAGCTTCATTAAATCCGAGGTAGCAAGACTCCTGAAGGAAGGGATTATTGAAGGTAGCACCAGCCCATGGCGAGCACAAGTGGTGGTAGTGAAGACTGGCGAAAAACAGCGCCTAGTTATTGACTACAGCCAGACGATCAATCGCTACACCCAGCTAGATGCATACCCACTCCCCCGCATATCTGACATGGTCAATCAGATAGCACAATACCGGGTGTTCTCGACGATTGATCTGAAGTCGGCATACCACCAGCTCCCCATCAGGGTTGAGGACCGCCAGTACACAGCTTTTGAAGCTGACGGTCGTCTCTACCACTTCCTCAGAGTTCCCTTCGGCGTCACCAACGGGGTTTCAGTCTTCCAACGGGAGATGGACCGGATGGTCGACCAGAACGCGCTCCAGGCCACTTTCCCCTATCTAGACAACGTCACCATCTGCGGCCGCGACCAGCAGGACCATGATGTTAATCTAGAGAAATTCCTCCGTACGGCCCAGCGGCTGAACCTAACATACAACAAGGACAAATGTATGTTTCGTACCAAGCGCCTTGCCATTCTTGGCTGCGTAGTGGAGAACGGAGTCATCGGCCCCGACCCCGACAGGATGCGCCCCCTTATGGAGCTCCCCCTCCCCCACTGCCAAAAAGCACTGAAGAGATGCCTAGGGTTTTTCTCGTACTATGCTCAGTGGGTGCCCAACTACGCGGACAAAGCCAGACCCCTCATCAAGTCCACCTCCTTCCCCCTGACAGCAGAGGCCTGTGCAGCCTTCACTCTCATAAAAGGAGATATTGCGAAGGCCACAATGCACGCAGTGGATGAGTCCATCCCTTTCCAAGTGGAGAGCGACGCATCCGACTTTGCCCTAGCTGCAACCCTTAACCAGGCGGGGAGACCCGTGGCCTTTTTCTCAAGGACCCTCCAGGGCCCCGAGATTCGACACTCCTCTGTCGAAAAGGAGGCCCAGGCCATTGTGGAAGCTGTGTGACATTGGAGGCATTACCTGGCCGGAAAACGATTTACCCTGCTCACTGACCAGCGTTCAGTAGCTTTTATGTTTAATAATAAGCAGAGGGGCAAAATCAAGAACGACAAGATCTTGAGGTGGAGAATCGAACTCTCCACCTACAATTACAATATCTTGTACCGGCCCGGGAAACTCAATGAGCCCCCAGATGCCCTATCACGTGGTACATGCACCAACGCGCAGGTCGATAGGCTGAAGACCCTCCACAATGACCTCTGCCACCCGGGGGTCACCAGGTTTTTTCACTTCATCAAATCTCGTAACCTGCCCTACTCCATCGAGGAGGTCAGGACCATGACCAGGAACTGCCAAATCTGTGCTGAGTGCAAACCGCATTTTTATCGGCCAGACAGAGCAAGCCTGATCAAAGCCACGCGCCCCTTTGAACGGCTGAGCGTCGATTTTAAAGGGCCCCTCCCCTCCTCCGACCGCAATGTGTACTTCCTCAACATAATTGATGAGTACTCCCGTTTCCCGTTTGCCATCCCTTGCTCAGACATGACCAGTACCACGGTCATTAAATGTCTGAATGACCTCTTCGCCTTGTTCGGTTTCCCTAGCTATATTCATAGCGACAGGGGCTCATCCTTTATGAGCGACGAACTCCGGCAGTACCTGCTCTCGAGAGGTATCGCTACAAGCAGGACCACCAGCTACAACCCCCGGGGGAATGGCCAGTTGGTAAGGGAGAATGCGACGGTCTGGAAGGCAGTCCTTTTAAACTTGAAATCTAAGGGCCTTCCGACCTCTCGCTGGCAGGAAGTCCTCCCTGCGGTGCTCCATTCCATTCGGTCACTGCTCTGTACAGCCACCAATGCTACCCCCCACGAGAGAATGCTCTCCTTCCCCAGGAAGTCCACATCGGGGATCTCGTTACCGACATGGCTGACTTCTCCAGGACCCGTCCTACTGCGGAAGCACGTGAGGTCCCATAAGACGGACCCCCTGGTCGAGAGGGTGAGCCTCCTCCATGCCAACCCTCAGTATGCTTACATGGTGTACCCGGACGGGCGGGAGGACACAGTCTCCATACGAGACCTCGCACCTTCGGGTGCTCCCGAAACACCCCCCTCGCCATCCACCACTACCCACGCCTACCCCCAGTACGCTTACGTAGCGTACCCGGACGTGCGGGAGGACACAGCCCCCACACGAGATCTCGCACCCTTGGGTGCCCCTGAAACACTACCATTGCCATCCACCACTACCCACAACCCAACCCCGCTAGACGGCATGCCGCAGCCCCAGGACCCGTCATTGACCACCCAACCACTCAATGAGACACCAGACTCAACGTTGGATGCTGCACCATCACCGCCGCCACCACGACGATCAAGACGGCATACAAGGCCACCTGATAGACTTACTTACACGAACCTTTAGTACACTTCACCCCGCCGGACTCAATTTTAAACAAGGGGTGAATGTGGTAAACCACTTTGTTGTTGTTGTTGTTGTTACACACTGTTGTACCTATGCATGCCTCAACATGTCTCGGCTGGCTCCACCCACACAGGCCCATGAGTAATTGATAGCGCATCAGGGTGACTGTGGTAAGGAGGGGGTACTGGGGTAAAGAGGGGGACTGGGGTAAGGAGGGGGGTACTGGGGTAAGGAGTGGGACTGGGATAAGGAGGAGGGACTGGGGTAAGGAGGAGGGTGGACTGGGGTGAGGAGGAGGGACTGGGGAAAGGAGGGGGACTGGGGTAAGGAGGGGGAATTGGGGTAAAGAGGAGGGGGGACTGGGGTAAGGAGGAGGAGACTCAGGTAAGGAGGAGGGGGTGCTGGGGTGAGGAGGAGGGGGGACTGGGGCAAGGAGGGGGACAGTTGAGGGGGGCACTGGCGTAAGGAGGAGGGGGGACTGGGGTAAGGAGGAGGGATGGGTAACGAGGCGGGCGACTGGGTTAAGGAGGGGGGGACTAGGGTAAGGAGGAGGGGGGACTGGGGTAATGAGGAGTGGGGACTGGGGTAAGGAGGAGGGACTGGGGTAACGAGGAGGGGGTACTGGGTTAAGGAGGGGGGACTGGGGTACGGAGGAGGGACTGGGGTAAGGAGGAGGGGTGACTGGGGTAAGGAGGAGCGACTGGGGTAACGAGGAGTGGTGACTGGGTTAAGGAGGGGGGACTGGGGTAAGGAGGAGGGGGGACTGGGGTTAGGAGGAGGGGGGACTGGGTTAAGGAGGGGGGACTGGGGTAAGGAGGAGGGGGGACTGGGGTTAGGAGGAGGGGGGACTGGGGTAAGGAGGAGGAGGGACTGGGGTAAGGAGGAGGAGGGACTGGGGTGAGGAGGAGGGGGTCTTGGGTAAGGAGGAGGAGGGACTGGGGTAAGGAGGAGGGGGGACTGGGGTGAGGAGGAGGGGGGACTGGGGTAAGGAGGAGGGTGGACTGGGGTGAGGAGGAGGGGGGACTGGGGTAAGGAGGAGGGGGGACTGGGGTAAGGAGGAGGAGGGGACTGGGGTAAGGATGAGGGGGACTGGGGTAAAGAGGAGGGGGGACTGGGGTAAGGAGGAGGAGGGACTGGGGTATGGAGGAGGGGGGACGGGGGTAAGGAGGAGGGGGGACGGGGGTAAGGAGGAGGGGGGACTGGGGTAAGGAGGAGGGGGGACTGGGGTAAGGAGGAGGGGGGACTGGGGTAAGGAGGAGGGGGGACTGGGGTAAGGAGGAGGGGGTCTGGGGTAAGGAGGAGGGGGGAATGGGGTAAGGAGGAGGGGGGACGGGGTAAGGAGGAGGAGGGACTGGGGTGAGGAGGAGGGGGGACTTGGGTAAGGAGGAGGAGGGACTGGGGTAAGGAGGAGGGGGGACTGGGTTAAGGAGGAGGAGGGACTGGGGTGAGGGGGACTGGGGTAAGGAGGAGGAGGGACTGGGGTGAGGAGGAGGAGGGGACTGGGGTAAGGATGAGGGGGACTGGGGTAAAGAGGAGGGGGGACTGGGGTAAGGAGGAGGAGGGACTGGGGTAAGGAGGAGGGGGGACTGGGGTAAGGAGGAGGAGGGGACTGGGGTAAGGATGAGGGGGACGGGTAAAGAGGAGGGGGGACTGGGGTAAGGAGGAGGGGGGACTGGGGTAAGGAGGAGGAGGGACTGGGGTAAGGAGGAGGGGGGACTGGGGTAAGGAGGAGGAGGGACTGGGGTAAGGAGGAGGGGGGACGGGGTAAGGAGGAGGGGGGACTGGGGTAAGGAGGAGGGGGGACTGGGGTAAGGAGGAGGGGGACTGGGGTAAGGAGGAGGAGGGACTGGTGTAAGGAGGAGGGGGGACTGGTGTAAGGAGGAGGGGGACTGGGGTAAGGAGGGGGGGTGACGGGGGTAAGGAGGAGGGGGGACTGGGGTAAGGAGGAGGGGGGGACTGGCGTAAGGAGGGGGGGGGACTGGGGTAAGGAGGGGGGGACTGGGGTAAGGAGGAGGAGGGGGGGGACTGGGGTAAGGAGGAGGGGGGGACTGGGGTGAGGGGGGGGACTGGGGTAAGGAGGAGGGGGGGGACTGGGGTAAGGAGGAGGGGGGGGGACTGGGGTAAGGAGGAGGGGGGGACTGGGGTAAGGAGGAGGGGGGGACTGGGGTAAGGAGGAGGGGGGGACTGGGGTAAGGAGGAGGGGGGACTGGGGTAAGGAGGGGGGGGACTGGGGTAAGGAGGAGGGGGGGACTGGGGTAAGGAGGGGGGGGACTGGGGTAAGGAGGGGGGGGGACTGGGGTAAGGAGGAGGGGGGGGAACTGGGTAAGGAGGAGGGGGGGGACTGGGGTAAGGAGGAGGGGGGGTAAGGAGGAGGAGGGGACTGGGGTAAGGAGGAGGGGGGGACTGGGGTAAGGAGGAGGGGGGGACTGGGGTAAGGAGGAGGGGGGGACTGGGGTAAGGAGGAGGGGGGGTACTGTGGTAAGGAGGAGGGGGGGGACTGGGGTGAGGAGGGGGGACTGGGGTAAGGAGGAGGGGGGGGACTGGGGTAAGGAGGAGGGGGGACTGGGGTAAGGAGGAGGGGGGACTGGGGTAAGGAGGAGGGGGGGACTGGGGTAAGGAGGAGGGGGACTGGGGTAAGGAGGAGGGGGGGGACTGGGGTAAGGAGGGGGGGGGACTGGGGTAAGGAGGAGGGGGGACTGGGGTAAGGAGGGGGGGACTGGGGTTAGGAGGGGGGGTACTGGGGTTAGGAGGGGTGGACTGGGGTAAGGAGGAGGGGGGGACTGGGGTAAGGAGGAGGGGGGACTGGGGTAAGGAGGAGGGGGGACTGGGGTAAGGAGGAGGGGGGACTGGGGTAAGGAGGAGGGGGGGACTGGGGTAAGGAGGAGGGGGGGACTGGGGTAAGGAGGAGGGGGGGTACTGGGGTAAGGAGGAGGGGGGACTGGGGTAAGGAGGAGGGGGGACTGGGGTAAGGAGGAGGGGGGGATTGGGGTAAGGAGGAGGGGGGACTGGGGTAAGGAGGAGGGGGGGACTGGGGTAAGGAGGAGGGGGGGACTGGGGTAAGGAGGAGGGGGGGTACTGTGGTAAGGAGGAGGGGGGGACTGGGGTGAGGAGGGGGGGGACTGGGGTAAGGAGGAGGGGGCGGACTGGGGTAAGGAGGAGGGGGGGACTGGGGTAAGGAGGAGGGGGGACTGGGGTAAGGAGGAGGGGGGACTGGGGTAAGGAGGAGGGGGGGACTGGGGTAAGGAGGGGGGACTGGGGTTAGGAGGGGGGGTACTGGGGTTAGGAGGGGTGGACTGGGGTAAGGAGGAGGGGGGGACTGGGGTAAGGAGGAGGGGGGGACTGGGGTAAGGAGGAGGGGGGACTGGGGTAAGGAGGAGGGGGGGACTGGGGTAAGGAGGAGGGGGGACTGGGGTAAGGAGGAGGGGGGGACTGGGGTAAGGAGGAGGTGGGGACTGGGGTAAGGAGGAGGGGGGACTGGGGTAAGGAGGAGGGGGGGACTGGGGTAAGGAGGAGGGGGGGTACTGTGGTAAGGAGGAGGGGGGGGACTGGGGTGAGGAGGGGGGGACTGGGGTAAGGAGGAGGGGGGGGACTGGGGTAAGGAGGAGGGGGGACTGGGGTAAGGAGGAGGGGGGACTGGGGTAAGGAGGAGGGGGGACTGGGGTAAGGAGGAGGGGGACTGGGGTAAGGAGGAGGGGGGACTGGGGTAAGGAGGAGGGGGGACTGGGGTAAGGAGGAGGGGGGACTGGGGTAAGGAGGAGGGGGGACTGGGGTAAGGAGGGGGGGACTGGGGTTAGGAGGGGGGACTGGGGTAAGGAGGAGGGGGGGACTGGGGTAAGGAGGAGGGGGGGACTGGGGTAAGGAGGAGGGCGGGACTGGGGTAAGGAGGAGGAGGGGGCACTGGGGTAAGGAGGAGGGGGGACTGGGGTAAGGAGGAGGAGGGGGGACTGGGGTAAGGAGGAGGGGGGACTGGAGTAAGGAGGAGGGGGGACTGGGGTAAGGAGGAGGAGGGATGGGTAAGGAGGGGGGACTGAGGTAAGGAGGAGGGACAGGGGTAAGGAGGAGGGACAGGGGTAAGGAGGAGGGACTGGGGTAAGGAGGAGGGGGACTGGGGTAAGGAGGGGGACTGAGGTAAGGAGGAGGGACTGGGGTAAGGAGGAGGGTGGACTAGGGTAAGGAGGAGGGGGACTGAGGTAAGGAGGAGGGACTGGGGTAAGGAGGAGGGGGGACTAGGGTAAGGAGGAGGGTGGACTAGGGTAAGGAGGGTGGACGAGGGTGAGGAGGAGTGAGACTGGGGTAAGGAGGGGGACTGGGGTAAGGAGGGGGACTGAGGTAAGGAGGAGATGGGCTGGGGTAAGGAGGAGGTGTGACTGGGGTAAGGAGGGGTGACTGGGGTAAGGAGGGGTGACTGGGGTAAGGAGGGGGGACTGGGTAAGGAGGGGTACTGGGGTAAGGAGGAGATGGGACTGGCGTAAGGAGGGGTACTGGGGTAAGGAGGAGATGGGACTGAGGTAAGGAGGGGGGACTGGGGTAAGGAGGAGGGGGGACTGGGGTAAGGAGGAGTGGGGACTGGGGTAAGGAGGAGGGGGGACTGGGGTAAGGAGGAGGGGGAACTGGGGTAAGGAGGAGTGGGGACTGGGGTAAGGAGAAGGGGGGACTGGGGTAAGGAGAAGGGGGGACTGGGGTAAGGAGAAGGGGGGATGGGTAAGGAGGAGGGGAGACGGGGTAAGGAGGAGGGGGACTGGTGAGGAGGGAGGACTGGGGTAAGGAGGAGGGGGCTGGGGTAAGGAGCAGAGGAGGGGACTGGGGTAAGGAGGAGGGGGAACTGGGGTAAGGAGGAGCGGGGACTGGGGTGACGGGGGACTGGGTTTAGGAGGAGGGGGACTGGGGTAAGGAGGAGGAGGGACTGGGGTAAGGAGGAGGAGGGACTGGGGTAAGGAGGAGGGGGGACGGGTAAGGAGGAGGAGGGGCTGGGGTAAGGAGGAGGAGGGACTGGGGTAAGGAGGAGGAGGGACTGGGGTAAGGAGGAGGGGGGACTGGGGTAAGGAGGGTGACTGGGGTAAGGAGGGTGAATGGGGTAAGGAGGGTGACGGGTAAGGAGGGTGACTGGGGTAAGGAGGGTGACTGGGGTAAGGAGGGGGGACTGGGGTAAGGAGGAGGGGGGACTGGGGTAAGGAGGAGGGGGGACTGGGGTAAGGAGGAGGGGGGACTGGGGTAAGGAGGAGGGGGACTGGGGTGAGGAGGGGTGTGTGGTAAACCACGTTGTTGTTGTTGTTACACACTGCTGCACCAAACACTGAACTGCAGGAGCTGCTGCACCAAACGCTGAACAGCAGGAGCTGCTGCACCAAAAGCTGAACAGAGGAGCTGCACCAAACACTGAACAGCAGGAGCTGCTGCACCAAACGCTGAACAGCAGGAGCTGCTGCACCAAACGCTGAACAGCAGGAGCTGCACCAAACACTGAACAGCAGGAGCTGCACCAAACGCTGAACAGCAGGAGCTGCTGCACCAAACGCTGAACAGCAGGAGCTGCTGCACCAAATGCTGAACAGCAGGCTGCTGCACCAAACACTGAACAGCAGGCTGCTGCACCAAACACTGAACAGCAGGAGCTGCTGCACCAAACGCTGAACAGCAGGAGTGCACCAAACACTGAACAGCAGGAGCTGCTGCACCAAAAGCTGAACAGCAGGCTGCTGCACCAAACACTGAACATCAGGAGCTGCTGCACCAAACACTGAACAACAGGAGCTGCTGCACCAAACACTGAACAGCAGGAGCTGCACCAAACACTGAACAGCAGGAGCTGCTGCACCAAACACTGAACAGCAGGAGCTGCTGCACCAAGCACGTGAACAGCAGGAGCTGCTGCACCAAGCATGAACAGCAGGAGCTGCTGCACCAAACACTGAACAGCAGGAGCTGCACCAAACACTGACAGCAGGAGCTGCACCAAACGCTGAACAACAGGAGCTGCTGCACCAAACACTGACAGCAGGAGCTGCTGCACCAAACACTGAACAGCAGGAGCTGCACCAAACACTGAACAGCAGGAGCTGCACCAAACGCTGAACAGCAGGAGCTGCTGCACCAAACACTGAACAGCAGGAGCTGCTGCACCAAATGCTGAACAGCAGGAGCTGCACCAAACACTGAACAGCAGAGCTGCTGCACCAAACACTGAACAGCAGGAGCTGCACCAAACACTGAACAGCAGGAGCTGCACCAAACGCTGAACAGCAGGAGCTGCTGCACCAAACGCTGAACAGCAGGAGCTGCTGCACCAAACGCTGAACAGCAGGAGCTGCTGCACCAAACGCTGAGCAGCAGGAGCTGCACCAAACACTGAGCAGCAGGAGCTGCACCAAACACTGAACAGCAGGAGCTGCTGCGAGCCCCTCAGACCAACATGCCTGGACCTAGACCCCCAAGAGGCGGGTTCGGCTACAAATTCGCGCATTGGCTGCGTTGCTTCGAGGCCTACCTGCAAGCCTCAACTGTGACCCTGGACGAAAACAAGTTGGAAATCCTGGCCTCAAAGGTGAGCCACCAAGTTAATACAATAATCCAGGACGCGACGACCTACGCGGCGGCTATCGATCTGCTAAAAGGGCAATACGCACGCCCGGTAAATACGGTCTATGCCAGGCACCTCTTAAGATCCCGCAGACAGCAGCCCGGGGAATCGGTGGAGGCCTTCCTACGGGCACTACGGATATTCGCTGAGACTGCGATTGCAAAGAAGCATCAGCCGCAGCACACACGGAGGGACTGATCCGAGATGCTTTCGTTGCGGGTCTAAGGTCCGACTACTCCCGGCAGAGACTGTTGGAAAAGGGAGAAATGGACCTGAGAAAGGCAGTGTCCCTCGCGCTCTCGCTCGACGCGGCCCACAGGAATATGGACGCTTTCTCCCCTAACCGCTCCGCAACGTGGACGCCACAACCTTGGGTCATGGACTGCCACCTTCAACTGCTGCTGCGATGTCCAAGGCACAGAAATGTTATTTTTGTGGCCAGGCAAACACCCCAGAGCACGCTGCCCGGCGAGAAACGCTACCTGCTCCGGCTGCGGAAAGAAAGGACACTATGTCAGCACCTGCAAAGGTAAAACCGCTAACGCCAGCAGCGCCGCGTGCGAACCGTGGGGGCAGCCATCTTGTCCGCCATCTCGGGTTCCCCAGCCACGTGGGGATCGGGACATGGGCGCCGCCATTTTGTCCGCCATCTCGGACGTCTCCAACTTCAACCACGGGGGACCCGGACTCAACCACCGCCTCATCTGACGACCACATCGACTCGCTCGACCATACGCTGGCCTCCGTGACGCTGGACCAATCTCTCCCTCATCAACTGTCCAGGTCCATGATGGACATTAAGGTAAACGGCCGCGCCACTACCTGCCTTTTGACAGCGGGAGCACGGAAAGCTTTATCCACCCCGACACGGTGCGCAGTTACTCTCTCCGGTCCTGCCGACGCGACATCGGATCTCTTTGGCTTCCAAAGCCCAGTCAGCGGACGTCGGTGGCTACTGTGTAGTGCCCCTTTCAGTAAGGGGCACAGAATACAAAAATTTTAAACTCCTGGTCCTGCCCCATCTTTGCGCTGCCGTTCTACTGGGGTTGGATTTCAGTGCCACCTTAAGAGTGTCACATTAGCGTACAACGGACCCCTCCCCCCACTCACAGTCTGCAGCCAGCAGCTTTTAAATCACCCGCCGCGCACCATTTGCAGCCTCTCCACCCTTAAAGTCCCCCCCCCCTCCTTGTTCGCTAACCTCACCCGCGACTGTAAGCCCATCGCTACCAAAAGCAGGCGTTACAGTGCCGGGGATAGGAGCTTCATTAAATCCGAGGTAGCAAGACTCCTGAAGGAAGGGATTATTGAAGGTAGCACCAGCCCATGGCGAGCACAAGTGGTGGTAGTGAAGACTGGCGAAAAACAGCGCCTAGTTATTGACTACAGCCAGACGATCAATCGCTACACCCAGCTAGATGCATACCCACTCCCCCGCATATCTGACATGGTCAATCAGATAGCACAATACCGGGTGTTCTCGACGATTGATCTGAAGTCGGCATACCACCAGCTCCCCATCAGGGTTGAGGACCGCCAGTACACAGCTTTTGAAGCTGACGGTCGTCTCTACCACTTCCTCAGAGTTCCCTTCGCGTCACCAACGGGGTTTCAGTCTTCCAACGGGAGATGGACCGGATGTCGACCACACGCGCTCCAGGCCACTTTCCCCTATCTAGACAACGTCACCATCTGCGGCCGCGACCAGCAGGACCATGATGTTAATCTAGAGAAATTCCTCCGTACGGCCCAGCGGCTGAACCTAACATACAACAAGGACAAATGTATGTTTCGTACCAAGCGCCTTGCCATTCTTGGCTGTGTAGTGGAGAACGGAGTCATCGGCCCCGACCCCGACAGGATGCACCCCCTTATGGAGCTCCCCCCTCCCCCACTGCCAAAAAGCACTGAAGAGATGCCTAGGGTTTTTCTCGTACTATGCTCAGTGGTGCCCACTACGCGGACAAAGCCAGACCCCTCATCAAGTCCACCTCCTTCCCCCTGACAGCAGAGGCCTGTGCAGCCTTCACTCTCATAAAAGGAGATATTGCGAAGGCCACAATGCACGCAGTGGATGAGTCCATCCCTTTCCAAGTGGAGAGCGACACATCCGACTTTGCCCTAGCTGCAACCCTTAACCAGGCGGGGAGACCCGTGGCCTTTTTCTCAAGGACCCTCCAGGGCCCCGAGATTCGACACTCCTCTGTCGAAAAGGAGGCCCAGGCCATTGTGGAAGCTGTGTGACATTGGAGGCATTACCTGGCCGGAAAACGATTTACCCTGCTCACTGACCAGCGTTCAGTAGCTTTTATGTTTAATAATAAGCAGAGGGGCAAAATCAAGAACGACAAGATCTTGAGGTGGAGAATCGAACTCTCCACCTACAATTACGATATCTTGTACCGGCCCGGGAAACTCAATGAGCCCCCAGATGCCCTATCACGTGGTACATGCGCCAACGCGCAGGTCGATAGGCTGAAGACCCTCCACAATGACCTCTGCCACCCGGGGGTCACCAGGTTTTTTCACTTCATCAAATCTCGTAACCTGCCCTACTCCATCGAGGAGGTCAGGACCATGACCAGGAACTGCCAAATCTGTGCCGAGTGCAAACCGCATTTTTATAGGCCAGACAGAGCAAGCCTGATGAAAGCCACGCGCCCCTTTGAACGGCTGAGCGTCGATTTTAAAGGGCCCCTCCCCTCCTCCGACCGCAATGTGTACTTCCTCAACATAATTGATGAGTACTCCCGTTTCCCGTTTGCCATCCCTTGCTCAGACATGACCAGTACCACGGTCATTAAATGTCTGAATGACCTCTTCGCCTTGTTCGGTTTCCCTAGCTATATTCATAGCGACAGGGGCTCATCCTTTATGAGCGACGAACTCCGGCAGTACCTGCTCTCGAGAGGTATCGCTACAAGCAGGACCACCAGCTACAACCCCCGGGGGAATGGCCAGGTGGAAAGGGAGAATGCGACGGTCTGGAAGGCAGTCCTTTTAAACTTGAATCTAAGGGCCTTCCGACCTCTCGCTGGCAGGAAGTCCTCCCTGCGGCGCTCCATTCCATTCGGTCACTGCTCTGTACAGCCACCAATGCTACCCCCTCATGAGAGAATGTTCTCCTTCCCAGGAAGTCCACATCGGGGATCTCGTTACCGACATGGCTGACTTCTCCAGGACCCGTCCTACTGCGGAAGCACGTGAGGTCCCATAAGACGGACCCCCTGGTCGAGAGGGTGAGCCTCCTCCATGCCAACCCTCAGTATGCTTACGTGGTGTACCCGGACGGGCGGGAGGACACAGTCTCCATACGAGACCTCGCACCTTCGGGTGCTCCCGAAACACACCCCTCGCCATCCACCACTACCCACGCCTACCCCCAGTACGCTTACGTAGCGTACCCAGACGTGCGGGAGGACACAGCCCCCAAAAGAGATCTCGCACCTTGGGGTGCCCCTGAAACACTACCATTGCCATCCACCACTACCCACAACCCAACCCCGCTAGACGGCATGCCGCAGCCCCAGGACCCGTCATTGACCACCCAACCACTCAATGAGACACCAGACTCAACGTTGGATGCTGCACCATCACCGCCACCACCACGACGATCAGGACGGCATACAAGGCCACCTGATAGACTTACTTACATGAACCTTTAGTACACTTCACCCCGCCGGACTCAATTTTAAACAAGGGGTGAATGTGGTAAACCACTTTGTTGTTGTTGTTGTTACACACTGTTGTACCTATGCATGCCTCAACATGTCTCGGCTGGCTCCACCCACACAGGCCCAGGTATAAAGGTGATTGACCTGCAGCCCCCTGCCTTCTTGGAACCCAGTCAACCACGAGAGGCATGCTCTGTTCTTTGCTAATAAAAGCCTTAGTTACTCTCCTAACTCTCTGTCTTTTATGAGTAATTGATAGCGCATCAGGGTGACTGTGGTAAGGAGTGGGTACTGGGGTAAAGAGGGGGACTGGGGTAAGGAGGGGGGTACTGGGGTAAGGAGTGGGACTGGGATAAGGAGGAGGGACTGGGGTGAGGAGGGACTGGGGAAAGGAGGGGGACTGGGGTAAGGAGGGGGAATTGGGGTAAAGAGGAGGGGGGACTGGGGTAAGGAGGAGGAGACTCGGGTAAGGAGGAGGGGGTACTGGGGGTGAGGAGGAGGGGGGACTGGGGCAAGGAGGGGGACAGTTAAGGAGGGGGGCTGGCGTAAGGAGGAGGGGGGACTGGGGTAAGGAGGAGGGATGGGTAACGAGGCGGGCGACTGGGTTAAGGAGGGGGGGACTAGGGTAAGGAGGAGGGGGGACTGGGGTAATGAGGAGGGGGGACTGGGGTAAGGAGGAGGGACTGGGGTAACGAGGAGGGGGTACTGGGTTAAGGAGGGGG
>NW_028225179.1:160879013-160912931 GCF_052327205.1 Somniosus microcephalus
CACACTACGTTACAGCTTGCCATAAACAGAGGGACAACCACTAAATATAAGAGAAGAGTATATACAAATTATATGAATGTATATTTATACACTCAGGGATATATCTGTTTGTACACTGTATGGATAGATCTGTATTTTTGTGTACAACCATGAATGTTTTTCGATGCTTTGGCAACATAAGATGTACCTTGTCATGCCAATAAAGCGATTTCAATTGAATTGAATTGAATTGACTGGGGTAAGGAGGAGGGGGACAGGTAAGGAGGGGGGGACTGAGGAAAGGAGGAGGGAGGGGGGACAGGTGAGGGGGGACTGAGGAAAGGAGGAGGGACTAGGGTAAGGAGGAGGGGGGACCAGGGTAAGGAGGAGGGGGGACCAGGGTAAGGAGGAGGGGGGACAGGTGAGGGGGGACTGAGGAAAGGAGGAGGGACTGGGGTAAGGAGGAGGGGGGACCAGGGTAAGGAGGAGGGGGGACCAGGGTAAGGAGGAGGGGGGACTGGGTAAGGAGATGGGGGGACTGGGGTAAGGAGGAGGGGGGAATGGGTAAGGAGGAGGGGCACTGGGGTAAGGAGGAGGGGCACTGGGTAAGGAGGAGGGGGGACTGGGGTAAGGAGGAGGAGGGGGGACTGGGGTAAGGAGGAGGAGGGACTGGGGTAAGGAGGAGGAGGGACTGGGGTAAGGAGGAGGGGGTACTGGGGTAAGGAGGAGGGGGACTGGGGTAAGGAGGAGGGAAGACAGGTAAGGAGGGGGGACTGAGGAAAGGAGGAGGGACTGGGGTAAGGAGGAGGGGGACTAGGGTAAGGAGGAGGGGGGACTGGAGTAAGGAGGAGGGGGTACTGGGGTAAGGAGGAGGGGGGACTAGGGTAAGGAGGAGGGGGGACTGGAGTAAGGAGGAGGGGGTACTGGGGTAAGGAGGAGGGGGGACTGGGGTAAGGAGGAGGGGGGACTGGGTTAAGGAGGGGGGACTGAGGAAAGGAGGAGGGACTCGGGTAAGGAGGAGGGGGGGACTGGGGAAAGGAGGAGGGGGGGGACTGGTGTAAGGAGCAGAGGGGACTGGGGTAAGGAGCTGAGGGGGGGGCTGGGGTAAGGAGCAGAGGGGGGGACTGGGTAAGGAGGAGGGGGACTGGGTAAGGAGGAGGGGGGACTGGGTAAGGAGCAGGGGGGGGACTGGGGTAAGGAGCAGAGGGGGGGACTGGGGTAAGGAGGAGGGGGGACTGGGGTAAGGAGCAGAGGGGGGACGGGTAAGGAGGAGGGGGGGACTGGTGTAAGGAGCAGCGGGGGAACTGGGGTAAGGAGGGGGGGCTGGGGTAAGGAGCAGAGGGGGGGACTGAGTAAGGAGGATGGGGGACTGGGGTAAGGAGCAGGGGGGACTGGGGTAAGGAGCAGAGGGGGGACTGGGGTAAGGAGGAGGGGGACTGGGGTAAGGAGGAGGGGGGGACTGGGGTAAGGCGGAGGGGGGGACTGGGGTAAGGCGGAGGGGGGGACTGGGGTAAGGAGGAGGGGGGACTGGGGTAAGGAGGAGGGGGGGTACTGGGGTAAGGAGGAGTGGGGGTACTGGGGTAAGGAGGAGGGGGTGACTGGGTAAGGAGGAGGGGGGACTGGGGTAAGGAGCAGAGGGGGGACGGGTAAGGAGGAGGGGGGGACTGGGGTAAGGAGCAGAGCGGGGGACTGGGGTAAGGAGCAGAGGGGGGGAATGGGGTAAGGAGCAGAGGGGGGTACTGGGGTAAGGAGCAGAGGGGGGGACTGGGGTAAGGAGCAGAGGGGGGGACTGGGTATGGAGGAGGGGGGACTGGGGTAAGGAGGAGGGGGGCTGGGGTAAGGAGGAGGGGGGGGCTGGGGTAAGGAGGAGGGGTTGACTGAGGTAAGGAGGAGGGGGGACTGGGTAAGGAGGAGGGGGGACTGGGGTAAGGAGGAGGGGGGGACTGGGGTAAGGAGGAGGGGGGGACTGGGGTAAGGAGGAGGGGGGACTGGGGTAAGGAGCAGAGGGGGGGACTGGGGTAAGGAGGAGGGGGGACTGGGGTAAGGAGCAGAGGGGGGGACTGGGGTAAGGAGGAGGGGGGTTCTGGGGTAAGGAGGAGGGGGGGACTGGGTTAGGAGGAGGGGGGACTGGGGTTAGGAGGAGGGGGGACTGGGGTAAGGAGGAGGGGGGATTGGGGTAAGGAGCAGAGGGGGGGACTGGGGTAAGGAGCAGAGGGGGGGACTGGGGTAAGGAGCAGAGGGGGGGACTGGGGTAAGGAGCAGAGGGGGACGGGTAAGGAGGAGGGGGGACTGGGGTAAGGAGGAGGGGGGACTGGGGTAAGGAGGAGGGGGGGATTGGGGTAAGGAGCAGAGGGGGGGACTGGGGTAAGGGGCAGAGGGGGGGACGGGTAAGGAGGAGGGGGGTCTGGGGTAAGGAGGAGTGGGGGACTGGGGTAAGGAGGAGGGGAGACTGGTGTAAGGAGCAGAGGGGGGTACTGGGTAAGGAGGATGGGGGGACTGCGGTAAGGAGGAGGGGGGACTGGGGTAAGGAGGAGGGGGGACTGGGGTTAGGAGCAGGGGGGGATTGGGGTAAGGAGCAGAGGGGGTCTGGGGTAAGGAGGAGGGGGGACTGGGGTAAGGAGGAGGGGGGGACAGGGGTAAGGAGCAGAGTGGGGACTGGGGTGAGGAGGGGGGGATTGGGGTAAGGAGCAGAGGGGGCACTGGGGTAAGGAGCAGAGGGGGGACTGGGGTAAGGAGGAGGGGGGACTGCGGTAAGGAGGAGGGGGGACTGGGGTAAGGAGGAGGGGGGGACTGGGGTAAGGAGGAGGGGGGACTGGGGTAAGGAGGAGGGGGGACTGGGGTAAGGAGGAGGGGGGACTGGGTTAAGGAGCAGAGGGGGAGACTGGGGTAAGGAGGAGGGGGGGATTGGGTTAAGGAGCAGAGGGGGGGACTGGGGGTAAGGAGAAGGGGGTGACTGGGGTAAGGAGAACGGGGGGACTGTGGTAAGGAGGAGGGGGGACTGGGGGTAAGGAGGGGGGGGCACTGGGGTAAGGAGCAGAGGAGGGGACTGGGGTAAGGAGGAGGGGGGACTGGGGTAAGGAGGAGGGGGTGAGTGGGGTAAGGAGCAATACTAACAATAACCAGCCCCAGGACAGTGACAGCATAACACAAAGAATTCGACCCAACACAATCGTCGCTAAGCAAAAGGAAAAATATCTGTCATATTGGGCAGAAACAACAAAAACCCAAAGCAAACTCAAATGCTACTTGGCCCTAAACAGACAATACAACATGGCTGATTACCTGACCAGGGTAAAGGATAGCAAACTGAGAAAAACCTTGACAATGTACAGACTTAGTGAACATAGCCTGGCGATCGAAAAAGGTAGACACAGGCAGACCCGGCTACCAAGAGAGGACAGGATATGCTCTCACTGCAGTCAGTGAGTGGTGGAGACAGAGATGCACTTCCTCACAGCTTATAGAAAATATCAGTGCATAAGGGAGAATTTCTACCCAAAATTCACAAAAATATGCCCGGAATTCAGAAATTTGAATGACGACCAAAAACTCCCATACCTACTAGGGGAAGAGAGAAATTGTGTAACCTTAGCAGCACACTACGTTACAGCTTGCCATAAACAGAGGGACAACCACTAAATATAAGAAAAGAGTATATACAAATTATATGAATGTATATTTATACACTCAGGGATATATCTGTTTGTACACTGTATGGATAGATCTGTATTTTTGTGTACAACCATTAATGTTTTTCGATGCTTTGGCAACATACGATGTACCTTGTCATGCCAATAAAGCGATTTCAATTGAATTGAATTGAATTGACTGGGGTAAGGAGGAGGGGGGACAGGTAAGGAGGGGGGACTGAGGAAAGGAGGAGGGAGGGGGGACAGGTGAGGGGGGACTGAGGAAAGGAGGAGGGACTGGGGTAAGGAGGAGGGGGGACCAGGGTAAGGAGGAGGGGGGACTGGGGTAAGGAGATGGGGGTCTGGGGTAAGGAGGAGGGGGGACTGGGGTAAGGAGGAGGGGGGACTGGGGTAAGGAGGAGGGGGCACTGGGGTAAGGAGGAGGGGGGACTGGGGTAAGGAGGAGGAGGGGGGGACTGGGGTAAGGAGGAGGAGGGACTGGGGTAAGGAGGAGGGGGGACTGGAGTAAGGAGGAGGGGGTACTGGGGTAAGGAGGAGGGGGGACTGGGGTAAGGAGGAGGGAAGACAGGTAAGAAGGGGGGACTGAGGAAAGGAGGAGGGACTGGGGTAAGGAGGAGGGGGGACTAGGGTAAGGAGGAGGGGGTACTGGAGTAAGGAGGAGGGGGTACTGGGGTAAGGAGGAGGGGGGACTGGGGTAAGGAGGAGGGAAGACAGGTAAGGAGGGGGGACTGAGGAAAGGAGGAGGGACTGGGGTAAGGAGGAGGGGGGACTAGGGTAAGGAGGAGGGGGGACTGTGGTAAGGAGGAGGGGGACTGGGGTAAGGAGGAGGGGGGACTGGGGTAAGGAGGAGGAGGGGTGGGTAAGGAGGGGGGACTGAGGTAAGGAGGAGGGACTGGGGTAAGGAGGAGGGACTGGGGTAAGGAGGAGGGGGACTGAGGTAAGGAGGAGGGACAGGGGTAAGGAGGAGGGACTGGGGTAAGGAGGAGGGGGGACTAGGGTAAGGATGAGGGTGGACTAGGGTAAGGAGGAGGGGGACTGAGGTAAGGAGGAGGGACGGGGTAAGGAGGAGGGGGGACTAGGGTAAGGAGGAGGGTGGACTAGGGTGAGGAGGAGGGAGACTGAGGTAAGGAGGAGGGGGTCTGGGGTAAGGAGGAGGGGTACTGGGGTAAGGAGGAGGGGGACTGGGGTAAGGAGGGGGACTGAGGTAAGGAGGAGATGGGCTGGGGTAAGGAGGAGGTGTGACTGGGGTAAGGAGGGGTGACTGGGGTAAGGAGGGGGGACTGGGGTAAGGAGGGGTACTGGGGTAAGGAGGAGATGGGACTGAGGTAAGGAGGGGGGACTGGGGTAAGGAGGAGGGGGGACTGGGGTAAGGAGGAGGGGTGACTGGGGTAAGGAGGGTGACTGGGGTAAGGAGCAGACTGGGGTAAGGAGGAGGGGGGACTGGGGTAAGGAGGAGGGGGTCTGGGGTAAGGAGGAGGGGGACTGGGGTAAGGAGGAGGGGTGACTGGGGTAAGGAGGAGCGGTGTCTGGGGTAAGGAGGAGGGGGAACTGGTGTAACGAGGAGGGAGGACTGGGGTAAGTGGGGGGGTGCCTGGGGTAAGGAGGAGGGGTGCCTGGGGTAAGGAGGACTGGGGACTGGGGTAAGGATTAGGGGGGACTGTGGTAAGGAGGAGGGCGGACTGGGGTAAGGAGGAGGGCGGACTGGGGTAAGGAGGAGGGCGGACTGGGGTAAGGAGGAGGGCGGACTGGGGTAAGGAGGAGGGGGGACTGGGGTAAGGAGAAGGGGGGACTGGGGAAAGGAGGAAGGGGACTGAGGTGAGGAGGGGTGTGTGGTAAACCACGTTGTTGTTGTTGTTACACACTGTTGTACCTATGCATGCCTCAACATGTCTCGGCTGGCTCCACCCACACAGGCCCAGGTATAAAGGTGATTGACCTGCAGCCCCCTGCCTTCTTGGAACCCAGTCAACCACGAGAGGCATGCTCTGTTCTTTGCTAATAAAAGCCTTTAGTTACTCTCTTAACTCTCAGTCTTTTATGAGTAATTGATAGCGCATCAATTTTATTAGCAAAAACAAAATGTCGACATTTGCTGAACAGCAGACTGCTGCACCAAACACTGAACAGCAGGAGCTGCTGCACCAAACACTGAACAGCAGGAGCTGCTGCACCAAACACTGAACAGCAGGAGCTGCTGCACCAAACACTGAACAGCAGGAGCTGCTGCACCAAACGCTGAACAGCAGGAGCTGCTGCACCAAACACTGAACAGCAGGAGCTGCTGCACCAAACACTGAACAGCAGGAGCTGCTGCACCAAACACTGAACAGCAGGAGCTGCTGCACCAAACGCTGAACAGCAGGAGCTGCTGCACCAAACACTGAACAGCAGGAGCTGCTGCACCAAACGCTGAACAGCAGGAGCTGCTGCACCAAACACTGAACAGCAGGAGCTGCTGCACCAAACACTGAACAGCAGGAGCTGCTGCACCAAACACTGAACAGCAGGAGCTGCTGCACCAAACACTGAACAGCAGGAGCTGCTGCACCAAACACTGAACAGCAGGAGCTGCTGCACCAAACGCTGAACAGCAGGAGCTGCTTCACCAAACACTGAACAGCAGGAGCTGCTGCACCAAACACTGAACAGCAGGAGCTGCTGCACCAAACACTGAACAGCAGGAGCTGCACCAAACGCTGAACAGCAGGAGCTGCTGCACCAAACACTGAACAGCAGGAGCTGCACCAAACGCTGAACAGCAGGAGCTGCTGCACCAAACACTGAACAGCAGGCTGCTGCACCAAACACTGAACAGCAGGAGCTGCGGCACCAAACGCTGAACAGCAGGAGCTGCACCAAACGCTGAGCAGCAGGCTGCTGCACCAAACACTGAACAGCAGGCTGCTGCACCAAACACTGAACAGCAGGAGCTGCTGCACCAAACGCTGAACAGCAGGAGCTGCACCAAACACTGAACAGCAGGAGCTGCTGCACCAAACGCTGAACAGCAGGCTGCTGCACCAAACACTGAACAGCAGGAGCTGCTGCACCAAACACTGAACAGCAGGAGCTGCTGCACCAAACACTGAACAGCAGACTGCTGCACCAAACACTGAACAGCAGGAGCTGCTGCACCAAACACTGAACAGCAGGAGCTGCTGCACCAAACACTGAACAGCAGGAGCTGCTGCACCAAACGCTGAACAGCAGGAGCTGCTGCACCAAACACTGAACAGCAGACTGCTGCACCAAACACTGAACAGCAGGAGCTGCTGCACCAAACACTGAACAGTAGGAGCTGCACCAAACACTGAACAGCAGGAGCTGCTGCACCAAACGCTGAACAGCAGGAGCTGCTGCACCAAACACTGAACAGCAGGCTGCTGCACCAAACGCTGAACAGCAGGAGCTGCACCAAACGCTGAACAGCAGGAGCTGCTGCACCAAACGCTGAACAGCAGGCTGCTGCACCAAACGCTGAACAGCAGAAGCTGCACCAAACGCTGAACAGCAGGAGCTGCTGCACCAAACACTGAACAGCAGGAGCTGCTGCACCAAACACTGAACAGCAGGAGCTGCTGCACCAAACACTGAACAGCAGGCTGCTGCACCAAACACTGAACAGCAGGAGCTGCTGCACCAAACACTGAACAGCAGGCTGCTGCACCAAACACTGAACAGCAGGCTGCTGCACCAAACACTGAACAGCAGGAGCTGCTGCACCAAACACTGAACAGCAGGAGCTGCTGCACCAAACACTGAGCAGCAGGAGCTGCTGCACCAAACGCTGAACAGCAGGAGCTGCACCAAACACTGAACAGCAGGAGCTGCTGCACCAAACACTGAACAGGAGCTGCTGCACCAAACACTGAACAGCAGGAGCTGCTGCACCAAACACTGAACAGCAGGAGCTGCTGCACCAAACACTGAACAGCAGGAGCTGCTGCACCAAACACTGAACAGCAGGAGCTGCACCAAACACTGAACAGCAGGAGCTGCTGCACCAAACACTGAACAGCAGGCTGCTGCACCAAACGCTGAACAGCAGGAGCTGCTGCACCAAACACTGAACAGCAGGAGCTGCTGCACCAAACACTGAACAGCAGGAGCTGCTGCACCAAACACTGAACAGCAGGAGCTGCTGCACCAAACACTGAACAGCAGGCTGCAGCACCAAACGCTGAGCAACAGGAGCTGCTGCACCAAACACTGAACAGCAGGAGCTGCTGCACCAAACGCTGAACAGCAGGAGCTGCTGCACCAAACACTGAACAGCAGACTGCTGCACCAAACGCTGAACAGCAGGAGCTGCTGCACCAAACACTGAACAGCAGGCTGCTGCACAAAACACTGAACAGCAGGCTGCTGCACCAAACACTGAACAGCAGGAGCTGCTGCACCAAACGCTGAACAGCAGGAGCTGCTGCACCAAACGCTGAACAGCAGGAGCTGCTGCACCAAACGCTGAACAGCAGGCTGCTGCACCAAACGCTGAACAACAGGAGCTGCTGCACCAAACGCTGAACAGCAGGAGCTGCTGCACCAAACACTGAACAGCAGGAGCTGCACCAAACACTGAACAGCAGGAGCTGCTGCACCAAACACTGAACAACAGGAGCTGCTGCACCAAACACTGAACAACAGCAGCTGCTGCACCAAACACTGAACAGCAGGAGCTGCTGCACCAAACACTGAACAGCAGGAGCTGCTGCACCAAACGCTGAACAGCAGACTGCTGCACCAAACGCTGAACAGCAGGAGCTGCTGCACCAAACGCTGAACAGCAGGAGCTGCTGCACCAAACGCTGAACAGCAGGAGCTGCTGCACCAAACGCTGAACAGCAGGAGCTGCTGCACCAAACGCTGAACAGCAGGAGCTGCTGCACCAAACACTGAACAGCAGACTGCTGCACCAAACACTGAACAGCAGGAGCTGCACCAAACGCTGAACAGCAGACTGCTGCACCAAACGCTGAACAGCAGGAGCTGCACCAAACGCTGAACAGCAGACTGCTGCACCAAACACTGAACAGCAGGAGCTGCTGAACCAAACACTGAACAGCAGGCTGCTGCACCAAACGCTGAACAGCAGGAGCTGCTGCAACAAAAACTGAACAGCAGGAGCTGCACCAAACACTGAACAGCAGGATCTGCTGCACCAAACACTGAACAGCAGGCTGCTGCACCAAACGCTGAACAGCAGGAGCTGCTGCACCAAACACTGAACAGCAGGAGCTGCTGCACCAAACACTGAACAGCAGGCTGCTGCACCAAACGCTGAACAGCAGGAGCTGCTGCACCAAACACTGAACAGCAGGAGCTGCACCAAACGCTGAACAGCAGGAGCTGCTGCACCAAACACTGAACAGCAGGAGCTGCTGCACCAAACGCTGAACAACAGGAGCTG
The DNA here is from genome assembly GCF_052327205.1 of Somniosus microcephalus. NCBI lineage: Eukaryota > Metazoa > Chordata > Chondrichthyes > Squaliformes > Somniosidae > Somniosus > Somniosus microcephalus. Next base: position 160,888,050 of record NW_028225179.1, read on the forward strand.
CACCAAACGCTGAACAGCAGGAGCTGCTGCACCAAACACTGAACAGCAGGCTGCTGCAACAAACACTGAACAGCAGGAGCTGCTGCACCAAACACTGAACAGCAGGAGCTGCTGCACCAAACGCTGAACAGCAGGAGCTGCTGCACCAAACACTGAACAGCAGGAGCTGCTGCACCAAACGCTGAACAGCAGGCTGCTGCACCAAACACTGAACAGCAGGCTGCTGCACCAAACACTGAACAGCAGGAGCTGCTGGATCAAACGCTGAACAGCAGGAGCTGCTGCACCAAACACTGAACAGCAGGAGCTGCTGCACCAAACACTGAACAGCAGGCTGCTGCACGAAACGCTGAACAGCAGGAGCTGCTGCACCAAACACTGAACAGCAGGAGCTGCACCAAACACTGAACAGCAGGAGCTGCTGCACCAAACACTGAACAGTAGGAGCTGCACCAAACACTGAACAGCAGGCTGCTGCACCAAACACTGAACAGCAGGCTGCTGCACCAAACACTGAACAGCAGGAGCTGCTGCACCAAACACTGAACAGCAGGAGCTGCTGCACCAAACGCTGAACAACAGGACCTGCTGCACCAAACGCTGAACAGCAGGAGCTGCTGCACCAAACACTGAACAGCAGGAGCTGCTGCACCAAACACTGAACAGCAGGCTGCTGCACCAAACGCTGAACAGCAGGAGCTGCTGCACCAAACGCAGAACAGCAGGCTGCTGCACCAAACACTGAACAGCAGGAGCTGCTGCACCAAACACTGAACAGCAGGCTGCTGCACCAAACACTGAACAGCAGGAGCTGCTGCACCAAACACTGAACAGCAGGAGCTGCACCAAACACTGAACAGCAGGCTGCTGCACCAAAAACTGAACAGCAGGAGCTGCTGCACCAAACGCTGAACAACAGGAGCTGCTGCACCAAACACTGAACAGCAGGCTGCTGCACCAAACGCTGAACAGCAGGCTGCTGCACCAAACGCTGAACAGCAGGCTGCTGCACCAAACGCTGAACAGCAGGCTGCTGCACCAAACACTGAACAGCTGGAGCTGCTGCACCAAACACTGAACAGCAGGAGCTGCTGCACCAAACACTGAACAGCAGGAGCTGCTGCACCAAACACTGAACAGCAGGAGCTGCTGCACCAAACACTGAACAGCAGGAGCTGCTGCACCAAACACTGAACAGCAGGAGCTGCTGCACCAAACACTGAACAGCAGGAGCTGCTGCACCAAACACTGAACAGCAGGAGCTGCTGCACCAAACACTGAACAGCAGGAGCTGCTGCACCAAACACTGAACAGCAGGAGCTGCTGCACCAAACACTGAACAGCAGGAGCTGCTGCACCAAATGCTGAACAGCAGGAGCTGCACCAAACACTGAACAGCAGGAGCTGCTGCACCAAACACTGAACAGCAGGAGCTGCTGAACCAACCACTGTACAGCAGGAGCTGCTGCACCAAACACTGAACAGCAGGAGCTGCTGCACCAAACACTGAACAGGAGCTGCTGCACCAAACACTGAACAGCAGGAGCTGCTGCACCAAACGCTGAACAGCAGGAGCTGCTGCACCAAACACTGAACAGCAGGAGCTGCTGCACCAAGCGCTGAACAGCAGGCTGCTGCAGCAAACGCTGAACAGCAGGAGCTGCTGCACCAAACGCTGAACAGCAGGAGCTGCTGCACCAAACGCTGAACAGCAGGAGCTGCTGCACCAAACACTGAACAGCAGGAGCTGCACCAAACACTGAACAGCAGGAGCTGCTGCACCAAACGCTGAACAGCAGGATCTGCTGCACCAAACGCTGAACAGCAGGCTGATGCACCAAACGCTGAACAGCAGGAGCTGCTGCACCAAACGCTGAACAGCAGGAGCTGCTGCACCAAACGCTGAACAGCAGGAGCTGCTGCACCAAACGCTGAACAGCAGGAGCTGCTGCACCAAACGCTGAACAGCAGGAGCTGCTGCACCAAACACTGAACAGCAGGCTGCTGCACCAAACACTGAACAGCAGGCTGCTGCACCAAACACTGAACAGCAGACTGCTGCACCAAACGCTGAACAGCAGGAGCTGCTGCACAAAACGCTGAACAGCAGGCTGCTGCACCAAACGCTGAACATCAGGAGCTGCTGCACCAAACGCTGAACAGCAGGAGCTGCACCAAACACTGAACAGCAGGAGCTGCTGCACCAAACACTGAACAGCAGGAGCTGCTGCACCAAACGCTGAACAGCAGGAGCTGCTGCACCAAACGTTGAACAGCAGGAGCTGCTGCACCAAACACTGAACAGCAGGAGCTGCACCAAACACTGAACAGCAGGAGCTGCTGCACCAAACGCTGAACAGCAGGAGCTGCTGCACCAAACGCTGAACAGCAGGAGCTGCTGCACCAAACGCTGAACAGCAGGAGCTGCACCAAACACTGAACAGCAGGATCTGCTGCACCAAACGCTGAACAGCAGGAGCTGCTGCACCAAACACTGAACAGCAGGAGCTGCTGCACCAAACAATGAACAACAGGAGCTGCTGCACCAAACACTGAACAACAGGAGCTGCTGCACCAAACACTGAACAGCAGGAGCTGCTGCACCAAACACTGAACAGCAGGAGCTGCTGCACCAAACACTGAACAGCAGGAGCTGCTGCACCAAACACTGAACAGCAGGAGCTGCTGCACCAAACGCTGAACAGCAGACTGCTGCACCAAACACTGAACAGCAGGAGCTGCTGCACCAAACGCTGAACAGCAGGAGCTGCTGCACCAAACGCTGAACAGCAGGAGCTGCTGCACCAAACGCTGAACAGCAGGAGCTGCTGCACCAAACGCTGAACAGCAGGAGCTGCTGCACCAAACGCTGAACAGCAGACTGCTGCACAAAACACTGAACAGCAGGAGCTGCACCAAACGCTGAACAGCAGGCTGCTGCACCAAACGCTGAACAGCAGGAGCTGCTGCACCAAACGCTGAACAGCAGGAGCTGCACCAAACACTGAACAGCAGGATCTGCTGCACCAAACACTGAACAGCAGGCTGCTGCACCAAACACTGAACAGCAGGAGCTGCTGCACCAAACACTGAACAGCAGGAGCTGCTGCACCAAACGCTGAACAGCAGGAGCTGCTGCACCAAACACTGAACAGCAGGCTGCTGCACCAAACGCTGAACAGCAGGAGCTGCTGCACCAAACGCTGAACAGCAGGAGCTGCACCAAACACTGAACAGCAGGATCTGCTGCACCAAACACTGAACAGCAGGAGCTGCTGCACCAAACGCTGAACAGCAGGAGCTGCTGCACCAAATGCTGAACAGCAGGAGCTGCTGCACCAAACGCTGAACAGCAGGAGCTGCTGCACCAAACACTGAACAGCAGGAGCTGCTGCACCAAACGCTGAACAACAGGCTGCTGCACCAAACGCTGAACAGCAGGAGCTGCTGCACCAAACGCTGAACAGCCGGAGCTGCTGCACCAAACGCTGAACAGCAGGAGCTGCTGCACCAAACACTGAACAGCAGGAGCTGCTGCACCAAACACTGAACAGCAGGAGCTGCACCAAACGCTGAACAGCAGGAGCTGCTGCACCAAACACTGAACAGCAGGAGCTGCTGCACCAAACGCTGAACAGCAGGAGCTGCACCAAACGCTGAACAGCAGGAGCTGCTGCACCAAACACTGAACAGCAGGAGCTGCTGCACCAAACGCTGAACAGCAGGAGCTGCTGCACCAAACACTGAACAGCAGGAGCTGCTGCACCAAACGCTGAACAGCAGGAGCTGCACCAAACACTGAACAGCAGGAGCTGCTGCACCAAACACTGAACAGCAGGAGCTGCTGCTCCAAACACTGAACAGCAGGAGCTGCTGCACCAAACGCTGAACAGCAGGAGCTGCTGCACCAAACGCTGAACAACAGTAGCTGCTGCACCAAGCGCTGAACAGCAGGAGCTGCAGCACCAAACACTGAACAGCAGGAGCTGCTGCACCAAACACTTAACAGCAGGCTGCTGCACCAAACGCTGAACAGCAGGAGCTGCTGCACCAAACGCTGAACAGCAGGCTGCTGCACCAAACACTGAACAGCAGGAGCTGCTGCACCAAACGCTGAACAACAGGAGCTGCTGCACCAAACACTGAACAGCAGGCTGCTGCACCAAACGCTGAACAGCAGGAGCTGCTGCACCAAACGCTGAACAGCAGGCTGCTGCACCAAACGCTGAACAGCAGGCTGCTGCACCAAACGCTGAACAGCAGGAGCTGCTGCACCAAACGCTGAACAGCAGGAGCTGCTGCACCAAACGCTGAACAACAGGAGCTGCTGCACCAAACACTGAACAGCAGGAGCTGCTGCACCAAACACTGAACAACAGGCTGCTGCACCAAACACTGAACAGCAGGAGCTGCTGCACCAGACACTGAACAACAGGAGCTGCTGCACCAAACGCTGAACAGCAGGAGCTGCACCAAACGCTGAACAGCAGGAGCTGCTGCACCAAACGCTGAACAGCAGGCTGCTGCACCAAACACTGAACAGCAGGAGCTGCTGCACCAAACACTGAACAGCAGGCTGCTGCACCAAACGCTGAACAGCAGGAGCTGCACCAAACGCTGAACAGCAGGAGCTGCACCAAACACTGAACAACAGGAGTTGCTGCACCAAACACTGAACAGCAGGAGCTGCACCAAATGCTGAACAGCAGGAGCTGCTGCACCAAACACTGAACAGCAGGAGCTGCACCAAACGCTGAACAGCAGGAGCTGCTGCACCAAACGCTGAACAGCAGGAGCTGCTGCACCAAACGCTGAACAGCAGGAGCTGCACCAAACACTGAACAGCAGGAGCTGCTGCACCAAACACTGAAGAGCAGGAGCTGCTGCACCAAACGCTGAACAGCAGGAGCTGCTGCACCAAACGCTGAACAGCAGGCTGCTGCACCAAACGCTGAACAGCAGGAGCTGCTGCACCAAACGCTGAACAGCAGGAGCTGCACCAAACACTGAACAGCAGGAGCTGCTGCACCAAACACTGAACAGCAGGAGCTGCTGCACCAAACACTGAACAGCAGGAGCTGCTGCACCAAACACTGAACAGCAGGAGCTGCACCAAACACTGAACAGCAGGAGCTGCTGCACCAAACACTGAACAGCAGTCTGCTGCACCAAACACTGAACAGCAGGAGCTGCTGCACCAAACACTGAACAGCAGGCTGCTGCACCAAACACTGAACAGCAGGAGCTGCTGCACCAAACACTGAACAACAGGAGCTGCACCAAACACTGAACAGCAGGAGATGCTGCACCAAACGCTGAACAACAGGCTGCTGCACCAAACGCTGAAAAGCAGGAGCTGCTGCACCAAACACTGAACAGCAGGAGCTGCTGCACCAAACGCTGAACAGCAGGAGCTGCTGCACCAAACACTGAACAACAGGAGCTGCTGCACCAAACACTGAACAGCAGGAGCTGCTGCACCAAACACTGAACAACAGGAGCTGCTGCACCAAACACTGAACAACAGGAGCTGCTGCACCAAACACTGAACAGCAGGAGCTGCTGCACCAAACACTGAACAACAGGCTGCTGCACCAAATGCTGAACAACAGGCTGCTGCACCAAACGCTGAACAACAGGCTGCTGCACCAAACGCTGAACAGCAGGAGCTGCTGCACCAAACACTGAACAGCAGGAGCTGCTGCACCAAACGCTGAACAGCAGGAGCTGCTGCACCAAACGCTGAACAGCAGGAGCTGCTGCACCAAACACTGAACAGCAGGAGCTGCTGCACCAAACGCTGAACAGCAGGAGCTGCTGCACCAAACACTGAACAGCAGGAGCTGCTGCAGCAAACACTGAACAGCAGGAGCTGCTGCACCAAACGCTGAACAGCAGGAGCTGCTGCACCAAACGCTGAACAACAGGAGCTGCTGCACCAAACGCTGAACAGCAGGAGCTGCTGCACCAAACGCTGAACAGCAGGAGCTGCACCAAACACTGAACAACAGGCTGCTGCACCAAACGCTGAACAGGAGCTGCTGCACCAAACACTGAACAGCAGGCTGCTGCACCAAACACTGAACAGCAGGCTGCTGCACCAAACACTGAACAGCAGGAGCTGCTGCACCAAACACTGAACAACAGGAGCTGCTGCACCAAACAATGAACAGCAGGAGCTGCTGCACCAAACACTGAACAGCAGGAGCTGCTGCACCAAACACTGATCAACAGGAGCTGCTGCACCAAACACTGAACAGCAGGCTGCTGCACCAAACACTGAACAGCAGGAGCTGCTGCACCAAACACTGAACAGCAGGAGCTGCTGCACCAAACGCTGAACAGCAGGAGCTGCTGCACCAAACACTGAACAGCAGGGTGCTGCACCAAACACTGAACAGCAGGAGCTGCTGCACCAAACGCTGAACAGCAGGAGCTGCTGCACCAAACACTGAACAGCAGACTGCTGCACCAAACACTGAACAGCAGGCTGCTGCACCAAACACTGAACAGCAGGAGGTGCTGCACCAAACACTGAACAGCAGGAGCTGCTGCACCAAACACTGAACAGCAGGAGCTGCTGCACCAAACACTGAACAGCAGGCTGCTGCACCAAACACTGAACAGCAGGAGCTGCTGCACCAAACACTGAACAGCAGGAGCTGCTGCACCAAACGCTGAACAGCAGGCTGCTGCACCAAACACTGAACAGCAGGAGCTGCTGCACCAAACGCTGAACAGCAGGAGCTGCTGCACCAAACACTGAACAGCAGGAGCTGCTGCACCAAACACTGAACAGCAGGAGCTGCTGCACCAAACGCTGAACAGCAGGCTGCTGCACCAAACACTGAACAGCAGGAGCTGCTGCACCAAACGCTGAACAGCAGGCTGCTGCACCAAACACTGAACAGCAGGAGCTGCTGCACCAAACACTGAACAGCAGGAGCTGCTGCACCAAACACTGAACAGCAGGAGCTGCTGCACCAAACACTGAACAGCAGGAGCTGCTGCACCAAACGCTGAACAGCAGGAGCTGCTGCACCAAACACTGAACAACAGGAGCTGCTGCACCACTGAACAGCAGGAGCTGCTGCACCAAACACTGAACAGCAGACTGCTGCACCAAACACTGAACAGCAGGAGCTGCTGCACCAAACACTGAACAGCAGGAGCTGCTGCACCAAACACTGAACAGCAGGAGCTGCTGCACCAAACACTGAACAGCAGGAGCTGCTGCACCAAACGCTGAACAGCAGGAACTGCACCAAACACTGAACAACAGGCTGCTGCACCAAACGCTGAACAACAGGCTGCTGCACCAAACACTGAACAGGAGCTGCTGCACCAAACACTGAACAACAGGAGCTGCTGCACCAATCACTGAACAACAGGCTGCTGCACCAAACACTGAACAGCAGGAGCTGCTGCACCAAACACTGAACAGCAGGAGCTGCTGCACCAAACGCTGAACAACAGGCTGCTGCACCAAACGCTGAACAGGAGCTGCTGCACCAAACACTGAACAACAGGCTGCTGCAACAAACGCCGAACAGCAGGAGCTGCTGCACCAAACGCTGAACAGCAGGAGCTGCTGCACCAAACACTGAACAGCAGGAGCTGCACCAAACGCTGAACAGGAGCTGCTGCACCAAACGCTGAACAGCAGGAGCTGCTGCACCAAACGCTGAACAGCAGGAGCTGCCGCACCAAACACTGAACAGCAGGAGCTGCCGCACCAAACACTGAACAGCAGGAGCTGCTGCACCAAACACTAAACAGCAGGCAGCTGCACCAAACACTGAACAGCAGGAGCTGCTGCACCAAACACTGAACAGCAGGAGCTGCTGCACCAAACACTGAACAACAGGAGCTGCTGCACCAAACGCTGAACAGCAGGAGCTGCACCAAACACTGAACAGCAGGAGCTGCTGCACCAAACACTGAACAGCAGGAGCTGCTGCACCAAACGCTGAACAGCAGGAGCTGCTGCACCAAACACTGAACAGCAGGAGCTGCACCAAACGCTGAACAGCAGGAGCTGCTGCACCAAACACTGAACAGCAGGCTGCTGCACCAAACGCTGAGCAACAGGAGCTGCTGCACCAAACACTGAACAGCAGGAGCTGCTGCACCAAACACTGAACAGCAGGAGCTGCTGCACCAAACACTGAACAGCAGGAGCTGCTGCACCAAACGCTGAACAGCAGGAGCTGCTGCACCAAACGCTGAACAGCAGGCTGCTGCACCAAACACTGAACAGCAGGAGCTGCACCAAACACTGAACAGCAGGAGCTGCACCAAACGCTGAACAGCAGGAGCTGCTGCACCAAACGCTGAACAGCAGGAGCTGCTGCACCAAACACTGAACAGCAGGAGCTGCACCAAACACTGAACAGCAGGAGCTGCACCAAACGCTGAACAGCAGGAGCTGCTGCACCAAACGCTGAACAGCAGGAGCTGCTGCACCAAACCCTGAACAACTGGAGCTGCTGCACCAAACACTGAACAACAGGAGCTGATAGCAAAATACTGCAGATGTTGGAAATCCGAAATAACAACAGAAAATGCTGGAAAAACTCAGCAGGTCAGGCAACATCCGTGGAGAGAAATTTGAGTTGACGTTTCGGGTTTGACCCTTCTTCAAAACTGGAGAGAAAAGGAACTAGATCGAAGGCAGGGCTGCGATCGGACAAAAGAATAAAAGAACCAAAAGAAGTAAAAGAGATTAGAAGCTAGACGAGATGGTAATAGGCTGGGATTAGGTGTAAAGTGTAATGGCAGGGCAAAAGATAGCTGCCAGGTGTGAGAGAGAAACAAAAGGAAAGGGGGGGGGGGGAGGAAAGGAGTGGAAAATATAAGTAAAAATGAAATAGGGGCCGAGGTTATGATCTGAAATTGTTGAACTCGATATTGAGACCGGACGGCTGCAGAGTGCCTAATCGGAAGATGAGGTGCTGTTCCTCGAGTTTACGTTGAGCTTCCGTGGAACAGTACAAGAGGCCAAGGATGGTGAGGTCCGAGTGGGAATGGAGCGGTGAATTGAAATGACAGGCGACCGGAAGCTCGGGGTCACCCTTACGGACTGAACGGAGGTGTTCCGCAAAGCGGTCACCCAATCTGCGTTTGGTCTCCCCAATGTAGAGAAGACCGCATCGTGAGCAGCGAATACAGTATACTAGATTGCGAGAAGTACAAGTAAATCGCTGTTTCACCTGGAAGGGGTGTTTGGGGCCCTGGACAGTGGGGAGGGGGGAGGTATAGGGGCAGGTGTTACACCTCCTCCGCTTGCACGGGAAGGTGCCAGGCGAAGGGGAAGGGCTGTTTGGGGTGATAGAGGAGTGGACTAGGGTGTTGCACCAAACGCTGAACAGGCTGCTGCACCAAACACTGAACAGCAGGAGCTGCTGCACCAAACACTGAACAACAGGAGCTGCTGCACCAAACACTGAACAGCAGGAGCTGCTGCACCAAACGCTGAACAGCAGGAGCTGCTGCACCAAACGCTGAACAGCAAGAGCTGCTGCACCAAACGCTGAACAGCAGGAGCTGCTGCACCAAACACTGAACAGCAGGAGCTGCTGCACCAAACGCTGAACAGCAAGCTGCTGCACCAAACACTGAACAGCAGGAGCTGCTGCACCAAACACTGAACAGCAGGAGCTGCTGCACCAAACGCTGAACAGCAGGAGCTGCTGCACCAAACACTGAACAGCAGGAGCTGCTGCACCAAACGCTGACCAGCAGGCTGCTGCACCAAACACTGAACAGCAGGAGCTGCTGCACCAAACACTGAACAGCAGGAGCTGCTGCACCAAACACTGAACAGCAGGAGCTGCTGCACCAAACACTGAACAGCAGGAGCTGCTGCACCAAACACTGAACAACAGGAGCTGCTGCACCAAACACTGAACAGCAGGAGCTGCTGCACCAAACGCTGAACAGCAGGAGCTGCTGCACCAAACACTGAACAACAGGAGCTGCTGCACCAAACACTGAACAGCAGGAGCTGCTGCACCAAACACTGAACAGCAGGAGCTGCTGCACCAAACACTGAACAGCAGACTGCTGCACCAAACACTGAACAGCAGGAGCTGCTGCACCAAACACTGAACAGCAGGAGCTGCACCAAACACTGAACAGCAGGCTGCTGCACCAAACGCTGAACAGCAGGAGCTGCACCAAACACTGAACAGCAGGAGCTGCACCAAACGCTGAACAGCAGGAGCTGCTGCACCAAACACTGAACAGCAGGAGCTGCTGCACCAAACGCTGAACAGCAGGAGCTGCTGCACCAAACGCTGAACAGCAGGAGCTGCTGCACCAAACGCTGAACAGCAGGAGCTGCTGCACCAAACGCTGAACAGCAGGAGCTGCTGCACCAAACACTGAACAGCAGGAGCTGCTGCACCAAACACTGAACAGCAGGAGCTGCTGCACCAAACACTGAACAGCAGGAGCTGCTGCACCAAACACTGAACAGCAGGAGCTGCTGCACCAAACGCTGAACAGCAGGAGCTGCTGCACCAAACACTGAACAGCAGGAGCTGCTGCACCAAACACTGAACAGCAGGAGCTGCTGCACCAAACACTGAACAGCAGGAGCTGCTGCACCAAACACTGAACAGCAGGAGCTGCTGCACCAAACACTGAACAGCAGGAGCTGCTGCACCAAACACTGAACAACAGGAGCTGCTGCACCAAACGCTGAACAGCAGGAGCTGCTGCACCAAACGCTGAACAGCAGGAGCTGCTGCACCAAACGCTGAACAGCAGGAGCTGCTGCACCAAACCCTGAACAACAGGAGCTGCTGCACCAAACACTGAACAACAGGAGCTGATAGCAAAATACTGCAGATGTTGGAAATCCGAAATAACAACAGAAAATGCTGGAAAAACTCAGCAGGTCAGGCAACATCCGTGGAGAGAAATTTGAGTTGACGTTTCGGGTTTGACCCTTCTTCAAAACTGGAGAGAAAAGGAACTAGATCGAAGGCAGGGCTGCGATCGGATAAAAGAATAAAAGAACCAAAAGAAGTAAAAGAGATTAGAAGCTAGACGAGATGGTAATAGGCTGGGATTAGGTGTAAAGTTTAATGGCAGGGCAAAAGATAGCTGCCAGGTGTGAGAGAGAAACAAAAGGAAAGGGGGGGGGGGAGGAAAGGAGTGGAAAAATATAAGTAAAAATGAAATAGGGGCCGAGGTTATGATCTGAAATTGTTGAACTCGATATTGAGACCGGAAGGCTGCAGAGTGCCTAATCGGAAGATGAGGTGCTGTTCCTCAAGTTTACGTTGAGCTTCCGTGGAACAGTACAAGAGGCCAAGGACGGTGAGGTCCGAGTGGGAATGGAGCGGTGAATTGAAATGACAGGCGACCGGAAGCTCGGGGTCACCCTTACGGACTGAACGGAGGTGTTCCGCAAAGCGGTCACCCAATCTGCGTTTGGTCTCCCCAATGTAAAGGAGACCGCATCGTGAGCAGCGAATACAGTATACTAGATTGCGAGAAGTACAAGTAAATCGCTGTTTCACCTGGAAGGGGTGTTTGGGGCCCTGGACAGTGGGGAGGGGGGAGTTATAGGGGCAGGTGTTACACCTCCTCCGCTTGCACGGGAAGGTGCCAGGCGAAGGGGAAGGGCTGTTTGGGGTGATAGAGGAGTGGACTAGGGTGTTGCACCAAACGCTGAACAGGCTGCTGCACCAAACACTGAACAGCAGGAGCTGCTGCACCAAACACTGAACAACAGGAGCTGCTGCACCAAACACTGAACAGCAGGAGCTGCTGCACCAAACGCTGAACAGCAGGAGCTGCTGCACCAAACGCTGAACAGCAGGAGCTGCTGCACCAAACGCTGAACAGCAGGAGCTGCTGCACCAAACACTGAACAGCAGGAGCTGCTGCACCAAACGCTGAACAGCAAGCTGCTGCACCAAACACTGAACAGCAGGAGCTGCTGCACCAAACACTGAACAGCAGGAGCTGCTGCACCAAACGCTGAACAGCAGGAGCTGCTGCACCAAACACTGAACAGCAGGAGCTGCTGCACCAAACGCTGACCAGCAGGCTGCTGCACCAAACACTGAACAGCAGGAGCTGCTGCACCAAACACTGAACAGCAGGAGCTGCTGCACCAAACACTGAACAGCAGGAGCTGCTGCACCAAACGCTGAACCGCAGGAACTGCACCAAACACTGAACAACAGGCTGCTGCACCAAACGCTGAACAACAGGCTGCTCCACCAAACACTGAACAGGAGCTGCTGCACCAAACACTGAACAGCAGGAGCTGCTGCACCAAACGCTGAACAGCAGGAGCTGCTGCACCAACACTGAACAACAGGAGCTGCTGCACCAAACACTGAACAACAGGCTACTGCACCAAACACTGAACAGCAGGAGCTGCTGCACCAAACACTGAACAACAGGCTGCTGCAACAAACGCTGAACAGCAGGAGCTGCTGCACCAAACGCTGAACAGCAGGAGCTGCTGCACCAAACACTGAACAGCAGGAGCTGCACCAAACACTGAACAGCAGGAGCTGCACCAAACGCTGAGCAGGAGCTGCTGCACCAAACGCTGAACAGCAGGAGCTGCTGCACCAAACGCTGAACAGCAGGAGCTGCCGCACCAAACACTGAACAGCAGGAGCTGCCGCACCAAACACTGAACAGCAGGAGCTGCTGCACCAAACACTAAACAGCAGGCAGCTGCACCAAACACTGAACAGCAGGAGCTGCTGCACCAAACACTGAACAGCAGGAGCTGCTGCACCAAACACTGAACAACAGGAGCTGCTGCACCAAACGCTGAACAGCAGGAGCTGCACCAAACACTGAACAGCAGGAGCTGCTGCACCAAACACTGAACAGCAGGAGCTGCTGCACCAAACGCTGAACAGCAGGAGCTGCTGCACCAAACGCTGAACAGCAGGAGCTGCTGCACCTAACACTGAACAGCAGGCTGCTGCACCAAACGCTGAGCAACAGGAGCTGCTGCACCAAACACTGAACAGCAGGAGCTGCTGCACCAAACACTGAACAGCAGGAGCTGCTGCACCAAACACTGAACAGCAGGAGCTGCTGCACCAAACGCTGAACAGCAGGAGCTGCTGCACCAAACGCTGAACAGCAGGCTGCTGCACCAAACACTGAACAGCAGGATCTGCACCAAACACTGAACAGCAGGAGCTGCACCAAACGCTGAACAGCAGGAGCTGCTGCACCAAACGCTGAACAGCAGGAGCTGCTGCACCAAACACTGAACAGCAGGAGCTGCACCAAACACTGAACAGCAGGAGCTGCACCAAACGCTGAACAGCAGGAGCTGCTGCACCAAACGCTGAACAGCAGGAGCTGCTGCACCAAACCCTGAACAACAGGAGCTGCTGCACCAAACACTGAACAACAGGAGCTGATAGCAAAATACTGCAGATGTTGGAAATCCGAAATAACAACAGAAAATGCTGGAAAAACTCAGCAGGTCAGGCAACATCCGTGGAGAGAAATTTGAGTTGACGTTTCGGGTTTGACCCTTCTTCAAAACTGGAGAGAAAAGGAACTAGATCGAAGGCAGGGCTGCGATCGGACAAAAGAATAAAAGAACCAAAAGAAGTAAAAGAGATTAGAAGCTAGACGAGATGGTAATAGGCTGGGATTAGGTGTAAAGTGTAATGGCAGGGCAAAAGATAGCTACCAGGTGTGAGAGAGAAACAAAAGGAAAGGGGGGGGGGAGGAAAGGAGTGGAAAAATATAAGTAAAAATGAAATAGGGGCCGAGGTTATGATCTGAAATTGTTGAACTCGATATTGAGACCGGAAGGCTGCAGAGTGCCTAATCGGAAGATGAGGTGCTGTTCCTCGAGTTTACGTTGAGCTTCCGTGGAACAGTACAAGAGGCCAAGGATGGTGAGGTCCGAGTGGGAATGGAGCGGTGAATTGAAATGACAGGCGACCGGAAGCTCGGGGTCACCCTTACGGACTGAACGGAGGTGTTCCGCAAAGCGGTCACCCAATCTGCGTTTGGTCTCCCCAATGTAGAGGAGGCCGCATCGTGAGCAGCGAATACAGTATACTAGATTGCGAGAAGTACAAGTAAATCGCTGTTTCACCTGGAAGGGGTGTTTGGGGCCCTGGACAGTGGGGAGGGGGGAGGTATAGGGGCAGGTGTTACACCTCCTCCGCTTGCACGGGAAGGTGCCAGGCGAAGGGGAAGGGCTGTTTGGGGTGATAGAGGAGTGGACTAGGGTGTTGCACCAAACGCTGAACAGGCTGCTGCACCAAACACTGAAAAGCAGGAGCTGCTGCACCAAACACTGAACAACAGGAGCTGCTGCACCAAACACTGAACAGCAGGAGCTGCTGCACCAAACGCTGAACAGCAGGAGCTGCTGCACCAAACGCTGAACAGCAGGAGCTGCTGCACCAAACACTGAACAGCAGGAGCTGCTGCACCAAACACTGAACAGCAGGGTGCTGCACCAAACACTGAACAGCAGGAGCTGCTGCACCAAACGCTGAACAGCAGGAGCTGCTGCACCAAACACTGAACAGCAGACTGCTGCACCAAACACTGAACAGCAGGCTGCTGCACCAAACACTGAACAGCAGGAGGTGCTGCACCAAACACTGAACAGCAGGAGCTGCTGCACCAAACACTGAACAGCAGGAGCTGCTGCACCAAACACTGAACAGCAGGCTGCTGCACCAAACACTGAACAGCAGGAGCTGCTGCACCAAACACTGAACAGCAGGAGCTGCTGCACCAAACGCTGAACAGCAGGCTGCTGCACCAAACACTGAACAGCAGGAGCTGCTGCACCAAACGCTGAACAGCAGGAGCTGCTGCACCAAACACTGAACAGCAGGAGCTGCTGCACCAAACACTGAACAGCAGGAGCTGCTGCACCAAACGCTGAACAGCAGGCTGCTGCACCAAACACTGAACAGCAGGAGCTGCTGCACCAAACGCTGAACAGCAGGCTGCTGCACCAAACACTGAACAGCAGGAGCTGCTGCACCAAACACTGAACAGCAGGAGCTGCTGCACCAAACACTGAACAGCAGGAGCTGCTGCACCAAACACTGAACAGCAGGAGCTGCTGCACCAAACGCTGAACAGCAGGAGCTGCTGCACCAAACACTGAACAACAGGAGCTGCTGCACCACTGAACAGCAGGAGCTGCTGCACCAAACACTGAACAGCAGACTGCTGCACCAAACACTGAACAGCAGGAGCTGCTGCACCAAACACTGAACAGCAGGAGCTGCTGCACCAAACACTGAACAGCAGGAGCTGCTGCACCAAACACTGAACAGCAGGAGCTGCTGCACCAAACGCTGAACAGCAGGAACTGCACCAAACACTGAACAACAGGCTGCTGCACCAAACGCTGAACAACAGGCTGCTGCACCAAACACTGAACAGGAGCTGCTGCACCAAACACTGAACAACAGGAGCTGCTGCACCAATCACTGAACAACAGGCTGCTGCACCAAACACTGAACAGCAGGAGCTGCTGCACCAAACACTGAACAGCAGGAGCTGCTGCACCAAACGCTGAACAACAGGCTGCTGCACCAAACGCTGAACAGGAGCTGCTGCACCAAACACTGAACAACAGGCTGCTGCAACAAACGCCGAACAGCAGGAGCTGCTGCACCAAACGCTGAACAGCAGGAGCTGCTGCACCAAACACTGAACAGCAGGAGCTGCACCAAACGCTGAACAGGAGCTGCTGCACCAAACGCTGAACAGCAGGAGCTGCTGCACCAAACGCTGAACAGCAGGAGCTGCCGCACCAAACACTGAACAGCAGGAGCTGCCGCACCAAACACTGAACAGCAGGAGCTGCTGCACCAAACACTAAACAGCAGGCAGCTGCACCAAACACTGAACAGCAGGAGCTGCTGCACCAAACACTGAACAGCAGGAGCTGCTGCACCAAACACTGAACAACAGGAGCTGCTGCACCAAACGCTGAACAGCAGGAGCTGCACCAAACACTGAACAGCAGGAGCTGCTGCACCAAACACTGAACAGCAGGAGCTGCTGCACCAAACGCTGAACAGCAGGAGCTGCTGCACCAAACACTGAACAGCAGGAGCTGCACCAAACGCTGAACAGCAGGAGCTGCTGCACCAAACACTGAACAGCAGGCTGCTGCACCAAACGCTGAGCAACAGGAGCTGCTGCACCAAACACTGAACAGCAGGAGCTGCTGCACCAAACACTGAACAGCAGGAGCTGCTGCACCAAACACTGAACAGCAGGAGCTGCTGCACCAAACGCTGAACAGCAGGAGCTGCTGCACCAAACGCTGAACAGCAGGCTGCTGCACCAAACACTGAACAGCAGGAGCTGCACCAAACACTGAACAGCAGGAGCTGCACCAAACGCTGAACAGCAGGAGCTGCTGCACCAAACGCTGAACAGCAGGAGCTGCTGCACCAAACACTGAACAGCAGGAGCTGCACCAAACACTGAACAGCAGGAGCTGCACCAAACGCTGAACAGCAGGAGCTGCTGCACCAAACGCTGAACAGCAGGAGCTGCTGCACCAAACCCTGAACAACTGGAGCTGCTGCACCAAACACTGAACAACAGGAGCTGATAGCAAAATACTGCAGATGTTGGAAATCCGAAATAACAACAGAAAATGCTGGAAAAACTCAGCAGGTCAGGCAACATCCGTGGAGAGAAATTTGAGTTGACGTTTCGGGTTTGACCCTTCTTCAAAACTGGAGAGAAAAGGAACTAGATCGAAGGCAGGGCTGCGATCGGACAAAAGAATAAAAGAACCAAAAGAAGTAAAAGAGATTAGAAGCTAGACGAGATGGTAATAGGCTGGGATTAGGTGTAAAGTGTAATGGCAGGGCAAAAGATAGCTGCCAGGTGTGAGAGAGAAACAAAAGGAAAGGGGGGGGGGGGAGGAAAGGAGTGGAAAAATATAAGTAAAAATGAAATAGGGGCCGAGGTTATGATCTGAAATTGTTGAACTCGATATTGAGACCGGACGGCTGCAGAGTGCCTAATCGGAAGATGAGGTGCTGTTCCTCGAGTTTACGTTGAGCTTCCGTGGAACAGTACAAGAGGCCAAGGATGGTGAGGTCCGAGTGGGAATGGAGCGGTGAATTGAAATGACAGGCGACCGGAAGCTCGGGGTCACCCTTACGGACTGAACGGAGGTGTTCCGCAAAGCGGTCACCCAATCTGCGTTTGGTCTCCCCAATGTAGAGAAGACCGCATCGTGAGCAGCGAATACAGTATACTAGATTGCGAGAAGTACAAGTAAATCGCTGTTTCACCTGGAAGGGGTGTTTGGGGCCCTGGACAGTGGGGAGGGGGGAGGTATAGGGGCAGGTGTTACACCTCCTCCGCTTGCACGGGAAGGTGCCAGGCGAAGGGGAAGGGCTGTTTGGGGTGATAGAGGAGTGGACTAGGGTGTTGCACCAAACGCTGAACAGGCTGCTGCACCAAACACTGAACAGCAGGAGCTGCTGCACCAAACACTGAACAACAGGAGCTGCTGCACCAAACACTGAACAGCAGGAGCTGCTGCACCAAACGCTGAACAGCAGGAGCTGCTGCACCAAACGCTGAACAGCAAGAGCTGCTGCACCAAACGCTGAACAGCAGGAGCTGCTGCACCAAACACTGAACAGCAGGAGCTGCTGCACCAAACGCTGAACAGCAAGCTGCTGCACCAAACACTGAACAGCAGGAGCTGCTGCACCAAACACTGAACAGCAGGAGCTGCTGCACCAAACGCTGAACAGCAGGAGCTGCTGCACCAAACACTGAACAGCAGGAGCTGCTGCACCAAACGCTGACCAGCAGGCTGCTGCACCAAACACTGAACAGCAGGAGCTGCTGCACCAAACACTGAACAGCAGGAGCTGCTGCACCAAACACTGAACAGCAGGAGCTGCTGCACCAAACACTGAACAGCAGGAGCTGCTGCACCAAACACTGAACAACAGGAGCTGCTGCACCAAACACTGAACAGCAGGAGCTGCTGCACCAAACGCTGAACAGCAGGAGCTGCTGCACCAAACACTGAACAACAGGAGCTGCTGCACCAAACACTGAACAGCAGGAGCTGCTGCACCAAACACTGAACAGCAGGAGCTGCTGCACCAAACACTGAACAGCAGACTGCTGCACCAAACACTGAACAGCAGGAGCTGCTGCACCAAACACTGAACAGCAGGAGCTGCACCAAACACTGAACAGCAGGCTGCTGCACCAAACGCTGAACAGCAGGAGCTGCACCAAACACTGAACAGCAGGAGCTGCACCAAACGCTGAACAGCAGGAGCTGCTGCACCAAACACTGAACAGCAGGAGCTGCTGCACCAAACGCTGAACAGCAGGAGCTGCTGCACCAAACGCTGAACAGCAGGAGCTGCTGCACCAAACGCTGAACAGCAGGAGCTGCTGCACCAAACGCTGAACAGCAGGAGCTGCTGCACCAAACACTGAACAGCAGGAGCTGCTGCACCAAACACTGAACAGCAGGAGCTGCTGCACCAAACACTGAACAGCAGGAGCTGCTGCACCAAACACTGAACAGCAGGAGCTGCTGCACCAAACGCTGAACAGCAGGAGCTGCTGCACCAAACACTGAACAGCAGGAGCTGCTGCACCAAACACTGAACAGCAGGAGCTGCTGCACCAAACACTGAACAGCAGGAGCTGCTGCACCAAACACTGAACAGCAGGAGCTGCTGCACCAAACACTGAACAGCAGGAGCTGCTGCACCAAACACTGAACAACAGGAGCTGCTGCACCAAACGCTGAACAGCAGGAGCTGCTGCACCAAACGCTGAACAGCAGGAGCTGCTGCACCAAACGCTGAACAGCAGGAGCTGCTGCACCAAACCCTGAACAACAGGAGCTGCTGCACCAAACACTGAACAACAGGAGCTGATAGCAAAATACTGCAGATGTTGGAAATCCGAAATAACAACAGAAAATGCTGGAAAAACTCAGCAGGTCAGGCAACATCCGTGGAGAGAAATTTGAGTTGACGTTTCGGGTTTGACCCTTCTTCAAAACTGGAGAGAAAAGGAACTAGATCGAAGGCAGGGCTGCGATCGGATAAAAGAATAAAAGAACCAAAAGAAGTAAAAGAGATTAGAAGCTAGACGAGATGGTAATAGGCTGGGATTAGGTGTAAAGTTTAATGGCAGGGCAAAAGATAGCTGCCAGGTGTGAGAGAGAAACAAAAGGAAAGGGGGGGGGGGAGGAAAGGAGTGGAAAAATATAAGTAAAAATGAAATAGGGGCCGAGGTTATGATCTGAAATTGTTGAACTCGATATTGAGACCGGAAGGCTGCAGAGTGCCTAATCGGAAGATGAGGTGCTGTTCCTCAAGTTTACGTTGAGCTTCCGTGGAACAGTACAAGAGGCCAAGGACGGTGAGGTCCGAGTGGGAATGGAGCGGTGAATTGAAATGACAGGCGACCGGAAGCTCGGGGTCACCCTTACGGACTGAACGGAGGTGTTCCGCAAAGCGGTCACCCAATCTGCGTTTGGTCTCCCCAATGTAAAGGAGACCGCATCGTGAGCAGCGAATACAGTATACTAGATTGCGAGAAGTACAAGTAAATCGCTGTTTCACCTGGAAGGGGTGTTTGGGGCCCTGGACAGTGGGGAGGGGGGAGTTATAGGGGCAGGTGTTACACCTCCTCCGCTTGCACGGGAAGGTGCCAGGCGAAGGGGAAGGGCTGTTTGGGGTGATAGAGGAGTGGACTAGGGTGTTGCACCAAACGCTGAACAGGCTGCTGCACCAAACACTGAACAGCAGGAGCTGCTGCACCAAACACTGAACAACAGGAGCTGCTGCACCAAACACTGAACAGCAGGAGCTGCTGCACCAAACGCTGAACAGCAGGAGCTGCTGCACCAAACGCTGAACAGCAGGAGCTGCTGCACCAAACGCTGAACAGCAGGAGCTGCTGCACCAAACACTGAACAGCAGGAGCTGCTGCACCAAACGCTGAACAGCAAGCTGCTGCACCAAACACTGAACAGCAGGAGCTGCTGCACCAAACACTGAACAGCAGGAGCTGCTGCACCAAACGCTGAACAGCAGGAGCTGCTGCACCAAACACTGAACAGCAGGAGCTGCTGCACCAAACGCTGACCAGCAGGCTGCTGCACCAAACACTGAACAGCAGGAGCTGCTGCACCAAACACTGAACAGCAGGAGCTGCTGCACCAAACACTGAACAGCAGGAGCTGCTGCACCAAACGCTGAACAGCAGGAACTGCACCAAACACTGAACAACAGGCTGCTGCACCAAACGCTGAACAACAGGCTGCTCCACCAAACACTGAACAGGAGCTGCTGCACCAAACACTGAACAGCAGGAGCTGCTGCACCAAACGCTGAACAGCAGGAGCTGCTGCACCAACACTGAACAACAGGAGCTGCTGCACCAAACACTGAACAACAGGCTACTGCACCAAACACTGAACAGCAGGAGCTGCTGCACCAAACACTGAACAACAGGCTGCTGCAACAAACGCTGAACAGCAGGAGCTGCTGCACCAAACGCTGAACAGCAGGAGCTGCTGCACCAAACACTGAACAGCAGGAGCTGCACCAAACACTGAACAGCAGGAGCTGCACCAAACGCTGAGCAGGAGCTGCTGCACCAAACGCTGAACAGCAGGAGCTGCTGCACCAAACGCTGAACAGCAGGAGCTGCCGCACCAAACACTGAACAGCAGGAGCTGCCGCACCAAACACTGAACAGCAGGAGCTGCTGCACCAAACACTAAACAGCAGGCAGCTGCACCAAACACTGAACAGCAGGAGCTGCTGCACCAAACACTGAACAGCAGGAGCTGCTGCACCAAACACTGAACAACAGGAGCTGCTGCACCAAACGCTGAACAGCAGGAGCTGCACCAAACACTGAACAGCAGGAGCTGCTGCACCAAACACTGAACAGCAGGAGCTGCTGCACCAAACGCTGAACAGCAGGAGCTGCTGCACCAAACACTGAACAGCAGGAGCTGCACCAAACGCTGAACAGCAGGAGCTGCTGCACCTAACACTGAACAGCAGGCTGCTGCACCAAACGCTGAGCAACAGGAGCTGCTGCACCAAACACTGAACAGCAGGAGCTGCTGCACCAAACACTGAACAGCAGGAGCTGCTGCACCAAACACTGAACAGCAGGAGCTGCTGCACCAAACGCTGAACAGCAGGAGCTGCTGCACCAAACGCTGAACAGCAGGCTGCTGCACCAAACACTGAACAGCAGGATCTGCACCAAACACTGAACAGCAGGAGCTGCACCAAACGCTGAACAGCAGGAGCTGCTGCACCAAACGCTGAACAGCAGGAGCTGCTGCACCAAACACTGAACAGCAGGAGCTGCACCAAACACTGAACAGCAGGAGCTGCACCAAACGCTGAACAGCAGGAGCTGCTGCACCAAACGCTGAACAGCAGGAGCTGCTGCACCAAACCCTGAACAACAGGAGCTGCTGCACCAAACACTGAACAACAGGAGCTGATAGCAAAATACTGCAGATGTTGGAAATCCGAAATAACAACAGAAAATGCTGGAAAAACTCAGCAGGTCAGGCAACATCCGTGGAGAGAAATTTGAGTTGACGTTTCGGGTTTGACCCTTCTTCAAAACTGGAGAGAAAAGGAACTAGATCGAAGGCAGGGCTGCGATCGGACAAAAGAATAAAAGAACCAAAAGAAGTAAAAGAGATTAGAAGCTAGACGAGATGGTAATAGGCTGGGATTAGGTGTAAAGTGTAATGGCAGGGCAAAAGATAGCTACCAGGTGTGAGAGAGAAACAAAAGGAAAGGGGGGGGGGAGGAAAGGAGTGGAAAAATATAAGTAAAAATGAAATAGGGGCCGAGGTTATGATCTGAAATTGTTGAACTCGATATTGAGACCGGAAGGCTGCAGAGTGCCTAATCGGAAGATGAGGTGCTGTTCCTCGAGTTTACGTTGAGCTTCCGTGGAACAGTACAAGAGGCCAAGGATGGTGAGGTCCGAGTGGGAATGGAGCGGTGAATTGAAATGACAGGCGACCGGAAGCTCGGGGTCACCCTTACGGACTGAACGGAGGTGTTCCGCAAAGCGGTCACCCAATCTGCGTTTGGTCTCCCCAATGTAGAGGAGGCCGCATCGTGAGCAGCGAATACAGTATACTAGATTGCGAGAAGTACAAGTAAATCGCTGTTTCACCTGGAAGGGGTGTTTGGGGCCCTGGACAGTGGGGAGGGGGGAGGTATAGGGGCAGGTGTTACACCTCCTCCGCTTGCACGGGAAGGTGCCAGGCGAAGGGGAAGGGCTGTTTGGGGTGATAGAGGAGTGGACTAGGGTGTTGCACCAAACGCTGAACAGGCTGCTGCACCAAACACTGAAAAGCAGGAGCTGCTGCACCAAACACTGAACAACAGGAGCTGCTGCACCAAACACTGAACAGCAGGAGCTGCTGCACCAAACGCTGAACAGCAGGAGCTGCTGCACCAAACGCTGAACAGCAGGAGCTGCTGCACCAAACGCTGAACAGCAGGAGCTGCTGCACCAAACACTGAACAGCAGGAGCTGCTGCACCAAACGCTGAACAGCAAGCTGCTGCACCAAACACTGAACAGCAGGAGCTGCTGCACCAAACGCTGAACAGCAGGAGCTGCTGCACCAAACGCTGAACAGCAGGAGCTGCTGCACCAAACACTGAACAGCAGGAGCTGCTGCACCAAACACTGAACAGCAGGAGCTGCTGCACCAAACACTGAACAGCAGGAGCTGCTGCACCAAACACTGAACAGCAGGAGCTGCTGCACCAAACACTGAACAGCAGGAGCTGCTGCACCAAACGCTGAACAGCAGGAGCTGCACCAAACACTGAACAGCAGGAGCTGCTGCACCAAACACTGAACAACAGGCTGCTGCACCAAACGCTGAACAGCAGGAGCTGCTGCACCAAACACTGAACAGCAGGAGCTGCACCAAACACTGAACAGCAGGAGCTGCACCAAACGCTGAACAGCAGGAGCTGCTGCACCAAACGCTGAACAGCAGGAGCTGCTGCACCAAACGCTGAACAGCAGGAGCTGCTGCACCAAACACTGAACAGCAGGAGCTGCACCAAACGCTGAGCAACAGGAGCTGCTGAGAGCCCTCAGACCAACATGCCTGGACCTAGACCCGCAAGAAGCGGGTTCGGCTACCAAATTCGCGCATTGGCTGCGTTGCTTCGAGGCCTACCTGCAAGCCTCAACTGTGACCCTGGACGAAAACAAGTTGGAAATCCTGGCCTCAAAGGTGAGCCACCAAGTTTATGCTGCGATGTCCAAGGCACAGAAATGTTATTTTTGTGGCCAGGCAAAACACCCCAGAGCACGCTGCCCGGCGAGAAACGCTACCTGCTCTGGCTGCGGAAAGAAAGGACACTATGTCAGCGCCTGCAAAGGTAAAACCGCTAACGCCAGCAGCGCCGCGTGCGAACCGTGGGGGCAGCCATCTTGTCCGCCATCTCGGGCTCCCCCAGCCGCGTGGGGATCGGTACCATGGGCGCCGCCATTTTGTCCGCCATCTCGGACGTCTCCAACTTCAACCACGGGGGACCCGGACTCAACCACCGCCTCATCTGACGGCCACATCGACTCGCTCGACCATACGCTGGCCTCCGTGACGCTGGACCAATCTCTCCCTCATCAACTGTCCAGGTCCATGATGGACATTAAGGTAAACGGCCGCGCCACTACCTGCCTTTTTGACAGCGGGAGCACGGAGAGCTTTATCCACCCCGACACGGTGCGCAGTTACTCTCTCCCGGTCCTGCCAACGCGCCATCGGATCTCTATGGCTTCCAAAGCCCAGTCAGCGGACGTCGGTGGCTACTGTGTAGTGACCCTTTCAGTAAGGGGCACAGAATACAAAAATTTTAAACTCCTGGTCCTGCCCCACCTTTGCGCTGCCGTTCTACTGGGGTTGGATTTTCAGTGCAACCTTAAGAGTGTCACATTAGCGTACGACAGACCCCTCCCCCCACTCACAGTCTGCAGCCAGCAGCTTTTAAATCGCCCGCCGCGCACCATTTGCAGCCTCTCCACCCTTAAAGTCCCCCCCCCTCCTTGTTCGCTAACCTCACCCGCGACTGTAAGCCCATCGCTACCAAAAGCAGGCGTTACAGTGCCGGGGATAGGAGCTTCATAAATCCGAGGTAGCAAGACTCCTGAAGGAAGGGATTATTGAAGGTAGCACCAGCCCATGGCGAGCACAAGTGGTGGTAGTGAAGACTGGCGAAAAACAGCGCCTAGTTATTGACTACAGCCAGACGATCAATCGCTACACCCAGCTAGATGCATACCCACTCCCCCGCATATCTGACATGGTCAATCAGATAGCACAATACCGGGTGTTCTCGACGATTGATCTGAAGTCGGCATACCACCAGCTCCCCATCAGGGTTGAGGACCGCCAGTACACAGCTTTTGAAGCTGACGGTCGTCTCTACCACTTCCTCAGAGTTCCCTTCGGCGTCACCAACGGGGTTTCAGTCTTCCAACGGGAGATGGACCGGATGGTCGACCAGAACGCGCTCCAGGCCACTTTCCCCTATCTAGACAACGTCACCATCTGCGGCCGCGACCAGCAGGACCATGATGTTAATCTAGAGAAATTCCTCCGTACGGCCCAGCGGCTGAACCTAACATACAACAAGGACAAATGTATGTTTCGTACCAAGCGCCTTGCCATTCTTGGCTGCGTAGTGGAGAACGGAGTCATCGGCCCCGACCCCGACAGGATGCGCCCCCTTATGGAGCTCCCCCTCCCCCACTGCCAAAAAGCACTGAAGAGATGCCTAGGGTTTTTCTCGTACTATGCTCAGTGGGT